>NC_092242.1:23911456-24211456 GCF_036320965.1 Panulirus ornatus | reverse complement strand
TGTATTTTTTTTTTTTTTTTTTTTTTTTATACTTTGTCGCTGTCTCCCGCGTTTGCGAGGTAGCGCAAGGAAACAGACGAAAGAAATGCCCCCCCCCCCCATACACATGTACATACACACGTCCACACACGCAAATATACATACCTACACAGCTTTCCATGGTTTACTTCAGACGCTTCACATGCCTTGCTTCAATCCACTGACAGCACGTCAACCCCTGTATACCACATGACTCCAATTCACTCTATTTCTTGCCCTCCTTTCACCCTCCTGCATGTTCAGGCCCCGATCACACAAAATCTTTTTCAC
Organism: Panulirus ornatus; assembly: GCF_036320965.1. Taxonomy (NCBI): domain Eukaryota; kingdom Metazoa; phylum Arthropoda; class Malacostraca; order Decapoda; family Palinuridae; genus Panulirus; species Panulirus ornatus. Next base: position 24,211,147 of record NC_092242.1, on the reverse strand, counting down.
TCCATCTTTCCACCTCCAATTTGGTCTCCCTCTTCTCCTCGTTCCCTCCACCTCCGACACATATATCCTCTTGGTCAATCTCTCCTCACTCATTCTCTCCATGTGCCCAAACCATTTCAAAACACCCTCTTCTGCTCTCTCAACCACGCTCTTTTTATTTCCACACATCTCTCTTACCCTTACGTTACTTACTCGATCAAACCACCTCACACCACACATTGTCCTCAAACATCTCATTTCCAGCACATCCATCCTCCTGCGCACATCTCTATCCATAGCCCACGCCTCGCAACCATACAACATTGTTGGAACCACTATTCCCTCAAACATACCCATTTTTGCTTTCCGAGATAGTGTTCTCGACTTCCACACATTTTTCAAGTAGCGGTGATGTGAGAAGGAGATGGAATGAGTATTTTGAAGGTTTGTTGAATGTGTCTGATGACAGAGTGGCAGATATAGGGTGTTTTGGTCGAGGTGGTGTGCAAAGTGAGAGGGTTAGGGAAAATGATTTGGTAAACAGAGAAGAGGTAGTAAAAGCTTTGCGGAAGATGAAAGCCGGCAAGGCAGCAGGTTTGGATGGTATTGCAGTGGAATTTATTAAGAAAGGGGGTGACTGTATTGTTGACTGGTTGGTAAGGTTATTTAATGTATGTATGACTCATGGTGAGGTGCCTGAGGATTGGCGGAATGCGTGCATAGTGCCATTGTACAAAGGCAAAGGGGATAAGAGTGAGTGCTCAAATTACAGAGGTATAAGTTTGTTGAGTATTCCTGGTAAATTATATGGGAGGGTATTGATTGAGAGGGTGAAGGCATGTACAGAGCATCAGATTGGGGAAGAGCAGTGCGGTTTCAGAAGTGGTAGAGGATGTGTGGATCAGGTGTTTGCTTTGAAGAATGTATGTGAGAAATACTTAGAAAAGCAAATGGATTTGTATGTAGCATTTATGGATCTGGAGAAGGCATATGATAGAGTTGATAGAGATGCTCTGTGGAAGGTATTAAGAATATATGGTGTGGGAGGCAAGTTGTTAGAAGCAGTGAAAAGTTTTTATCGAGGATGTAAGGCATATATATGTATATGTATATGTATATTCCTATGAGTCCGCGGGGAAAATGAAACACGAAAAGTTCCCAATTGCAGTTTCGTGTAATAATCACATCATCAGGGGAGACACAAGAAATAAAAGTCGGTTGATATACATCGAAGAGACAAAGCCAGGACGCCATTTGGTAAACATGTGATTGTCCAATCACATGTTTACCAAATGGCGTCCTAGCTTCGTCTCTTCGATGTATATCAACTGACTTTTATTTCTCTCTTGTGTCTCCCCTGATGATGTGATTATTACATGAAAGTGCACTTGGGAACTTTTCGTGTTTCATTTTCCCCGTGGACTCATAGGAATATATATATATATATATATATATATATATATATATATATATATATATATATATATATATATATATATATATATATATATATGTGTGTGTGTGTGTGTGTATATATATATATATATATATATATATATATATATATATATATATATATATATATATCTTTCTTTCTTTCAAACTATTCGCCATTTCCCGCGTTAGCGAGGTAGCGTTAGGAACAGAGGACTGGGCCTTTTTTGGAATATCCTCACCTGGCCCCCTCTGTTCCTTCTTTTGGAAAATTTGGATAATTTGTTACCTTCAGTATTTTTTCCTGTGATAATTTGTTGTAGAAAATTAGACATCAGAACACAGTGATTGAGCCGTGTGCTTGAAGTATATTAAAAAACTGGTGAGTCGTGAGTGGGCTGGTGAGAGGGTAGGCCCAGGAACTGGTGAGCTGTGAGTGGGCTGGTGAGAGGGTAGGCCTCGGGGCTGGTGAACCATGAGTGGGCTGGTGAGATGGTAGGCCTCGGGGCTGGTGAGCTATGAGTGGGCTGTTGAGAGGGTAGGCCTCGGGACTGGTGAGCTGTGAGTGGGCTGGTGAGAGGGTAGGCTTAGAGTGTCACTGAGCCAGCTACTCAGCATTGCCTCACCAGGGTCATCACAGCACCAGCCTGGCCCATGTCACTCAGCCCACACTCACACCAGAGCACTCAGTCCTGATGCTGTTGTCCCTGATCCTGTGTCACACACACACACACACACACACACACACACACACACACACACACACACACACACACACACACACACACTATGTAGATGTACTGCCTCACTCCTGTGGGTCTCCAAAGCGTAGTAATATCCAGCCTCACCTCGATCATAAGCTCTTTAGTGGTTGATTATCTAGTTAGTGTTCCCACCTTCCCAGCTCTGCTCTCAACTGTGTATCTTCATCTGAATGGCTGCCTGAATGCAGTTAGTCGTTCTTTATTTATTTACACGCGCAGTATAGTGCCAGAGTTAAGAGTGCTGAGTTACTGGGAAAGGCCGCTAGAGGCTTAGATCTGCCCACTTTGGAAGAGAGAAGAGTGAGGGGTGACCTGATCACAACCCGTCGATTTGTAAAATAGATCTATGACATGGACAGTGAACAGTTCTTTGAAAGATGTAGGGATGGAGTAACCAAAGGACATAACATGAAATTAAGTAAGAAACTTATTAAAAAAAAAATGTCAAGAAATACCATTATTGTATAAGAGTGGTGGATGAATAGATCAGAATGACTGAGGACATATTCAAGAAGTTTTACGATAGATAATGTTCGAGAGATGTGGCCTCACGAGTTTACAACTCCCTCCCCGTGCAGTACAAATAAGTACGTACAAATTGATGATCACACGCACGTTTCCTTAGAGGATTAAGTTCGAGGCTAAACATGTTTGCGGATGATGCTGAAGTCACGAGAGGGTTGACGAATGAAAACATTGGCATCAGTCTTCAGATGAAGCCTGGATAAACTTCAGAGTTGGTCTGATGAATGACATGATGAGATTCAGTCCAAGTAAGCGCGATGTGATGAGGTCGGGACACAGCGTTAGAAGGACCCAGTGTGAATACCAGTCAAAGGGAAATAAGCCGCTGGAGTCGATGTGTGACGGAGATCAGGAGTTCGACACCTACTCTGTCGCCAGTTTCACATCAGGGAAAATTGTGAAAGAAGATGAGCCTGTCTGCTGGCAGATATTAAGATCGCATTTAAGTATATAGAGAAGGAAGCTGTTGACATCATTACGCCGAAGCTGTAACTGAGGTACAGTGAAAGGTTGAGAGATACACAGCTGCCCATCTTAGAGGAGAGAAAAGAGAAGAGTGACCTGATATCAGACTTTAAGTTCCCAGATCATCTGGATGATGTTGACACTCGACAGTCCTGCACGAGCTGCTCTCCCAGAGTTATCAGAGGCCACGACCAGAGGCTGAGGAGGAGGATGGTTAACTATGGATGTGAAGAAATACTGGTTTAGTGTTAGGTTGGTGGATGACTGGAATGGTTTTTGCATCCGAGAGCTGGCTGCTTGTGTGCCCCCACCACTAGCTAGACCACGTAATACTCGGTAGGCTGCTGCGTCTCATGATTACTGTGTGGCCGTTGGCAACTCAAGGGTGGGCCGTTTTGATAACTGTTACTTTCCCTACACGTCGAAGCTTCGGAATTCTCAACTTTCTCATGTCTTTCCCAATAAGTATGACCTGGAACATTCTAGAAGACAGGTTTTTCACTTCCTTCAATATTCGTAAATACTTTTCCTGTCTCTTCTTTTTCTCTTTCATAATCCTCTCTATTCCAATTAAGGCCCGGCCTTGATATGGACTTTTGTCCATGACTGGAGCCTTCGACGTAGAAGAAAAATAAGAACATTGTGAATGCCGGCAACTTACATAGATTTATAAGTCTTCTTGACGTAACAAAAAGTACAAGATATAGAGCCACACGTACTGTACACAAAAAGGTAGTCACACATCTAAGCCCCTGAGAATTTTTTTCAAGTGGATGAAAGAGCGATAGTAGGCACCGTAGCCCAAATCGGGGTCAAAAGATCGATTATATATATTTATATATATACTTGGGGATAGGGAAGAAAGAATACTTCCCACGTATTCCGTGCGTGTCGTAGAAGGCGACTATAAGGGAAGGGAGCGGGGGGCTGGAAATCTTCCCCTCTCATTTTTTTTTTTTTTTAATTTTCCAAAGGAAGGAACAGAGAAGGGGGCCGGGTGAGCATGTTTCCTCAGAGGCCCAGTCCTCTGTTCTTAACGCTGCCTCGCTGAGGCGGGAAATGGCGAATAGTATGAAAGAAAGATATATATATATATATATATATATATATATATATATATATATATATATATATATATATATATATATATATATATATAAATAAATAATTGCCTCAGGATCCCTTTTCCAGATGCTCTTGCATCTTCAAGGCTGCTCTCCTTCCAGTAGCAGGAAAAAGATGGACTCCTTTGAAGTGAGAAGTTCTTCGACCGTCAGGACTGTGCTTATTTGTGTCAACGGACGATGATACAGCGTCGCCGAAGGTGACTCTTCATCCGCGTAGTAACTACAGGCAGGCGTGGTCCGGTAACACACACACACACACACACACACACACACTTATATATATATATATGTGTGTGTGTGTGTGTGTGTGTGTGTGTGTGTATGTGTGAAGGATGTTACTTTATTGCTTCAGTCTTGGATACAGTGAAGCTTTTTGCTGGCAGTGTGGCGGTGTTGGTGGTTGTGGGGTTGGGTAAGGGGGGGGGGGGGGTTGAGGTGATCATTACTCCCGCAGGGTAATTAATGACGTGATACCTGCGGCTACCACCACCTGGCACGTCATCAGTCAGGTGAGGTGACCTCTACCACCACCACCTGGCACGTCATCAGTCAGGTGAGGTGGTGGCCTGGGTCAGCCGTACTCTCTCATGGTAATTGTTGTTGTGACGCGAGGTGACCTCACGACACACACACACACACACACACACACACACACACACACACACACACACACACACACACACACACACACACGCACACACACACAGACACACACTCACACACTGGCTGGGGTTGACCCTCATCCCAGTGTGGCATGATCACTACTGCTCTATTGCCTGTCGCGTCGGTGATACTCCACCCCGGGCTATGTATAGCTTCTCCTCCCGTGAACCCCTCTTTGCTTTTTATTTCAGCTTGGAATCACTACAAAGCTTACAAAGCTGTTCTTTGTAAAGTCAAGCGTAACGTCATAAAAAAAAAGAACGGGTGCTGATTGAGCTACTTCAACTGACCAACCTCCAGTAACTTAATGTGATTCAATATTTCCTCTTCTCTGTCGACCTGATGTGTCTGTTGTTAACTCTCCATATTTTCCTCTTAATTCAGCTTAGGATGATTCTGCCTCAAATCCTCCGTACCTCATCTCTCTGAGACTACTGAAACCGTGCCATCTGTTTTCCTTCACACAGGATCTTCTAAGTACTTTCCTAGCTACAAGTGGGCAAGGCTTGTACCTCAGACGTCATACCCACCTCGAGTCATAAGGAAGTGTGCCCCTGAGCTAGCTCAGACCCTTGCTTGCCTGCTCCTTCACTGTTTATAAGCCATGTCTTATCTTCCCACTTGGAAGCACGCCTTGGTGCAGCCCATCCCTAAGAAGAGAGGCGCTTATAACCTGTCCACCTACCGGCGTCTTGCCCTCATCTCCGCTATCTCCAAATCTTTGAAACTTTCCTTCGCTCTCACTCCCTCAAACGCTTACAGAGCTACCTCCTCCTTCCTGACGACCAGTCTGGTTTTCTGTGTACGAGATCCACTGGTGGTGGTCATCTCTCCTACGTGACTCACCTCTGGTCCTCCTCTCTCAGGGATTCTGGTGAAACTTTTGTCCCTCGACATCCATAATGCATAATGCGTTTGAGAGGATGTGGCGTCAGTCTTGCCTTTCTTAACTCCCTTCCTTCTGAGTATCTGTCCTTTTCCCTAATGCATAGCTTCTGCTCACTGACCGTTTCTTTGCGGTAGTGGTTAATGGTGTAACTTCTCCCTCTTATTCTATCAATAGGATTCTCTTCTATCACTAACGATATCTTCTCTCATTGACCTCTAATATTATTCACTCTTAACGGTGAGGATTCCACTTTACTTACTTCAGCTCACTCTCCTTCTCCTTCTCCTCCTCCTCCTAACACTCGCTCTCTTCTCGTACTAATCATATTTCGTCTTTCAGTTCGAACCTCTGCCGCATCTCCGATTGAGGAAGCAATAATCTAGTTAGATTCAGTATTGTTACGACGCAGTATCTCCCTGTATCTCTCTCTGTCACTTATTTCCCCTTTGTATAGTTTCAGACCACCACAGTATAACTATGTATACAGGCCATCAATATAGCCTCCATTCTGTCTTGGAAACCCCACATAATTAGCATCACAAAACCTGCTTCCCAAAAGCTGAGGATTCGCAATTATTCTCTTGAACGCCTGTCTGATGTCGTCAGAGGTTTTATTCACGGGGTGATCCTCACATGTCTGGGGTGCTTCTTCCTCCACCTCTCGATCAGCTGGAGTGGGATCGAAAACTTTCCGTCTCATTAGTTCTCCAGGCATCACCTTCTCCAGCAATCCTTTGCGGTACGCTACTGTTACCGCCTCTCCCTGCCCTACAGGATGTCATTTTAACCACTGCTCTCATCTGCCTGTGTCCCTGTCACCACAGCTTGGATCCAAGGTACACATCTTTTTCCTGCTTCCCATAGTTTCTTTGTGGAGACAGTTTCCTCGAAGGCTGACCGTTATGATACTTCCTCCTTTTTTGCGTATAACGAAGATGAGGAATGATGTCCCTTCTTTCATTTACTTTTCCTAACACCGTTCTGTCCTCATGAGTCAGGTCTACAGACACCTGCGGATCCCTGATCAAATTATTCATTGTTTATCTCCTCGCACATTTTGTTTTTCATCCGAGGTGACTTTGATTTTGGGTCATGTGTAGCCCATGACATGTCAATAACTATATATATATATATATATATATATATATATATATATATATATATATATATATATATATATATTTTTATGCCGCTGTCTCCCGCGTTTGCAAGGTAGCGCAAGGAAACAGACGAAAGAAATGGCCCAACCCACCCCCATACACATGTATATACATACGTCCACACACGCAAATATACATACCTACACAGCTTTCCATGGTTTACCCCAGACGCTTCACATGCCCTGATTCAATCCACTGACAGCACGTCAACCCCGGTATACCACATCGATCCAATTCACTCTATTCCTTGCCCTCCTTTCACCCACCTGCATGTTCAGGCCCCGATAACACAAAATCTTTTTCACTCCATCTTTCCACCTCCAATTTGGTCTCCCACTTCTCCTCGTTCCCTCCACCTCCGACACATATATCCTCTTGGTCAATCTTTCCTCACTCATTCTCTCCATGTGCCCAAACCATTTCAAAACACCCTCTTCTGCTCTCTCAACCACGCTCTTTTTATTTCCACACATCTCTCTTACCCTTACGTTACTTACTCGATCAAACCACCTCACACCACACATTATCCTCAAACATCTCATTTCCAGCACATCCACCCTCCTGCGCACAACTCTATCCATAGCCCACGCCTCGCAACCATACAACATTGTTGGAACCACTATTCCTTCAAGCATAGCCATTTTTGCTTTCCGAGATAATGTTCTCGACTTCCACACATTCTTCAAGGCTCCCAGGATTTTCGCCCCCTCCCCCACCCTATGATTCACTTCCGCTTCCATGGTTCCATCCGCTGCCAGATCCACTCCCAGATATCTAAAACACTTTGCTTCCTCCAATTTTTCTCCATTCAAACTTACCTCCCAATTGACTTGACCCTCAACCCTACTGTACCTAATAACCTTGCTCTTATTCACATTTACTCTTAACTTTCTTCTTTCACACACTTTACCAAACTCAGTCACCAGCTTCTGCAGTTTCTCAATGAATCAGCCACCAGCGCTGTATCATCAGCGAACAACAACTGACTCACTTCCCAAGCTCTCTCATCCACAACAGACTTCATACTTGCCCCTCTTTCCAAAACTCTTGCATTCACCTCCCTAACAACCCCATCCATAAACAAATTAAGATTTCATACTATTCGCCATTTCCCACGTTACCGAGGTAGCGTTAAGAACAGAGGACTGGGCTTTTGAGGGAATATCCTCACCTGGCCCCCTTCTCTGTTCCTTCTTTTGGAAATTAAAAAAAAAAAAAAAAACGAGAGGGGAGGATTTCCAGCCACCCGCTCCCCCCCCTTTTAGTCGCTTTCTACGCCACGCAGGGAATACGTGGGAAGTATTCTTTCTCTCCTATCCCCAGGGATATATATATATATATATATATATATATATATATATATATACATATACATATATATATATATATATATATATATATATATATATATATATATATATATATATATATATATATATATATATTGTATGTGAGAAATACTTAGAAAAGCAAATGGATTTGTATGTAGCATTTATGGATCTGGAGAAGGCATATGATAGAGTTGATACAGATGCTCTGTGGAAGGTATTAAGAATATATGGTGTGGGAGGCAAGTTGTTAGAAGCAGTGAAAAGTTTTTATCGAGGATGTAAGGCATGTGTACGTGTAGGAAGAGAGGAAAGTGATTGGTTCTCAGTGAATGTAGGTTTGCGGCAGGGGTGTGTGATGTCTCCATGGTTGTTTAATTTGTTTATGGATGGGGTTGTTAGGGAGGTGAATGCAAGAGTTTTGGAAAGAGGGGCAAGTATGAAGTCTGTTGGGGATGAGAGAGCTTGGGAAGTGAGTCAGTTGTTGTTCGCTGATGATACAGCGCTGGTGGCTGATTCATGTGAGAAACTTCAGAAGCTGGTGACTGAGTTTGGTAAAGTGTGTGAAAGAAGAAAGTTAAGAGTAAATGTGAATAAGAGCAAGGTTATTAGGTACAGTGGGGTTGAGGGTCAAGTCAATTGGGAGGTAAGTTTGAATGGAGAAAAACTGGAGGAAGTGAAGTGTTTTAGATATCTGGGAGTGGATCTGGCAGCGGATGGAACCATGGAAGCGGAAGTGGATCATAGGGTGGGGGAGGGGGCGAAAATTATGGGAGCCTTGAAGAATGTGTGGAAGTCGAGAACATTATCTCGGAAAGCAAAAATGGGTATGTTTGAAGGAATAGTGGTTCCAACAATGTTGTATGGTTGCGAGGCGTGGGCTATGGATAGAGTTGTGCGCAGGAGGATGGATGTGCTGGAAATGAGATGTTTGAGGACAATGTGTGGTGTGAGGTGGTTTGATCGAGTAAGTAACGTAAGGGTAAGAGAGATGTGTGGAAATAAAAAGAGCGTGGTTGAGAGAGCAGAAGAGGGTGTTTTGAAATGGTTTGGGCACATGGAGAGAATGAGTGAGGAAAGATTGACCAAGAGGATATATGTGTCGGAGGTGGAGGGAACGAGGAGAAGTGGGAGACCAAATTGGAGGTGGAAAGATGGAGTGAAAAAGATTTTGTGTTATCGGGGCCTGAAAATGCAGGAGGGTGAAAGGAGGGCAAGGAATAGAGTGAATTGGATCGATGTGGTATACCGGGGTTGACGTGCTGTCAGTGGATTGAATCAGGGCATGTGAAGCGTCTGGGGTAAACCATGGAAAGCTGTGTAGGTATGTATATTTGCGTGTGTGGACGTATGTATATACATGTGTATGGGGGTGGGTTGGGCCATTTCTTTCGTCTGTTTCCTTGCGCTACCTCGCAAACGCGGGAGACAGCGGCAAAAAAAAAAAAAAAAAAAAAAAAAAATATATATATATATATATATATATATATATATATATATATATATATATATATATATATATATATATATATGTGTGTGTGTGTGTGTGTGTGTGTGTGTGTGTGTGTTGGAAAGGATCACAATTTTGCGCGTGATCATGTATATTCTTAAGAGTTCACGGGGAAAATGAAGCACGATAAGTTCCCAAGTGCACTTTAGTGCGATAATCACATCATCAGGGGAGACACAAGAGAGAAATATAAGTCAGTTGATATACAACGAAGAGACGTAGCTAGGACACCATTTGGTAAACATGCGATTGCCCAAGACAGACAACGAGCGTATCATAAACTTATCATTTTACAAATTTTATCAAAAATAAAGTTATCTAATTTGTATAGACATCACTAATATTTACATTATAATTCTTTGTGTATTTGATAATAGAATATTCAATGATATTTCTCATGAATAGAGTTAGAGTTAATAACTGAGATGGCATTACTCCAGTCAATACAATGGTCATAGTTTTTAACGTGATTAAACAAGGCATTTGATTCTTGTCCTGTTCTTATACTGTATTTATGTTGCTTAACTCTAACAGAAAGATCCTTACCAGTCTGCCCAACATAAAACTTATCACAATTTCTACATGGCACTTTATTGATGCACCCAGGGAAATTTTCTGGTGAATTCCTGATTAAGATATTCTTTATTGTATTATTGTTGCTGAAGGCAACATTACATTAAAGGATTTTAAGCAATGTTGGAAGTAGAGTAAGATTATTATTAAAAGGGAGAACTAAAGTATTCTAGGTGTCAATGGGAGGTTTAGGCTCAACTCTATAAAATGATTTCTTTGCTAACTTAAGGGATTTATCACTGAAAGATCTAGGGTACTTTAACTTAGATCCAGTAGAATATGTCTTCTCAAACTCATCATCAGTATACTCTGGACTGCAAATACGTAATGCCCTAAGGAACATAGATTGAAAAGATGATAATTTACTCTGTCATGTTGAGATGAGTAATAATGGATATATGAGCATACATTGGTAGATTTTCTGTATATGGTAAAGTTAAACTTGTTTCCTTGCCTATGGATCATGCAATCTAAAATTGGTAACATACCATTATTTTCATTTTCTACAGTAAATTTGATGGAAGGTACTAAATTGTTAAGTAAGGGAAGAAATATTTGTAAATTTTCATTTGCTGGCCAAACGCAAACATCATCTACATACCTAAAGCAGATTGCATTAGAAGGTAAGATATCCTTTAGTAATTTTGTTTCAAAAAATTCCATGTAAAATTACTTAGTACAGGTGAAAGAGGGTTACCCATTGCCATACCAAATTTTTGAGCATAATAATCTCCATTGAATTGAAATACACAGTCATTTATAAACAATTCTATCAGTTCAGTGAAAACAGACTTTGAAACAGGTAAATAGATATCATCCAAGACATCAAACAAATATTCTAAAAGGTTATCAACTGGAACTTTTGTGAAAAGTGAGGAAGCATCAAAGCTAACTATTTTGAAATCAAAATTAGCATTGATATTGTTAAACTTGTTGACTAAATCAACATTGCCATATATGGATGGACTTATCAAAACACATAAAGAAAATTTTCCAGCAAGTCCTATAATGAGTTCAGTAGGCTCCATCACATATAAACTGTCAAATTGGTTAGTTTCGTTATTAAGCCCTTTAATGGGTAAGGTATCAAATTCTAATATCATAAACAATGTAGATTTAGTTAACAAGCTTAACAATATCAATGTTAGTTTTGCTTTCAAACAAGATACGTAAAGTACCCGGCAGTCCGGTAAGTAGCGGAGAGTTTGGAGTTTACCCGGCGGCAGCCGTGAGGTATGCATGTAAACTGAGCCGAGTGTGGGAAAAGCTGTTCAGGGAGGGAGATCTGGTAGGCATCCGCGGCGGGCTGAGGGACCCCGACCTCAAGATGCTAATAAAGCTAAGACACAAGGCCTCTCTCACGCACTAGCATTTTTTCCACAATGGCCTAGAAATCGCGTATGGTTAGGTTTACACTGACTGCCTGACGTTAACTGCTGACCCCCTGAGTGATTAGCCGGGTTGCCAGCCACCGCCACCACCACCAGACCCCGGCCGTCACACGATCTCCTCTCCCTCATCTCCCAAGCCATGTTAACTCCTGTCGTAGTGATAGTAGTGGCCATGATGTAGCTACGAGGGAGGTAAGTGAGTGATGTGGGGTGTGTGTGTGTGTGTGTGTGTGTACGGTACGTATGAGAACCGTGCCATGGGTCAGGCAGGAGGGGGTGAGCAGGGATCATACCGGTATGTCGAGGGCCTTGAGAGGGGCGGCAACAGGCCCCTCCCTGCAGCACAGGCCTACGTTACCATCCCAGGTTCGCGTTTCAGACCAAATTATTGTTGTGATGAGGCCTACCGTCTCCAGCGCCAGATAGGCCTACGGACACCGACGCCTCGCTGCAAATTTTCAAATAATGTTCTCCAGTGTGGCGGGTGGGTGGGGGTGTGTGGATGCGGGTTGCCATGGGTTACTTGTGACGCCACTGCCACGGTTGCTGGGGTACGTTGTTACATGACTCGCCTCCTCCACCAGCCCGAACTAGGCCTAACCCAGTAATATATATGATACTTAATCGCCGTCTCCCGCGTCAGCGAGGTAGTGCAGGAAAACAGACGAGGAATGGCCCAACCCACCCACATACACATATACATAAACGCCCATACACGCACATATACATACATATACATTACAACGTATACACACATATACACCCAGACATATACATATATACACCTGCACATATTCATACTTGCTTCCTTCATCCATTCTCGTCGCCACCCCGCCACACATGTTATTGCTTGATATATAAAGTTGTGTTATTGTTTTTTTTCCTTCGACTACGTAAAGTGCGTTTTCCCCGGCAAGTGGTCCTTAATTAGTGATCACAATAAGCCGGAAGTACCACGGCAGACCTGGAGCCATGCCTGAGGACAGGTGTGTGTGTGTGTGTGGCGCTGTTCAAGATAGGTGCTCCCGCTGCTGCTGTCGCTGACATGTCTTTAAGAATACTGTCGTTAATTACAGGTTAGTGATCAGGTGTGGTAGAGGGTGGTGGTGTGGTGAGCCGGTGTGAGGCAGCTGTCCTCCGCTGCCCGCCACGCCCACCACTCACTGAAATGATCCTCTGTGGACGCACCCACCGCTCCTCATTATTGCCTCACACTGTGAGGCATGTGATCAGATGTGTGGAAGGAGGTAACGAACGAGGCTCGCCTGAACTTCTCGTGGGAGTGACAGAGCCAGTGGTGAGGGAGGTGGGCGGTTCACCACAGGGTTTACAATACAATTTTGGCTTTTGCAGTAAATGCGGTGAGTCAGTTCTGCACTCCTGCGGCAGGAGGGAGTCCGTGTGTGTGTGTGTGTGTGTGTGTGTGTAACCAGCAGCCTCCCACACCACACTCCCTCACCCCAAGCTCTATATCCCGCCCCCATGATCACTGTGTATGACTACTGTTTGTTTGTTATGGAGGGAGTTTTGCACCCGTTGTGCCTCGTTTCGTAACCTTGTGTATGTGTACCATGTCTTGACCTTATGTACACACACACACACACACACCAGCTTACGCTAGGTATCTCGTTCATCGGCCTGCCCCAAAGGGGAAGATGAACAACTGGGTTGGCTGTGAGCCGGTTTCCCTGTCCGGGATTCTAACTCCGGCTCGTTAGACTGATGGGCGACACCGCCACCTGCTGCACTACGGAGGCTCCCCCACCCTCTCCTTCCTCCTCCCAGTCTGACGTTCACCCCAACCCACACTGTCCCCTTCCCCACCCCACACCCCTCCCCAGGCCAGCCACAACCCTCACCCACCCCCCTGCCCTCACCCCACACCAGCCCTCACTTGCCACCTCGCTGGTTTATCCCATATTATCCTCACCCCCGTGACCTTCCCGCTCCCCACTCTCCCATGCTCTCCCCTTGGGAGGCCTTCCTCACACTCTCCTCATGTCCACTCCCACCTGCCTTCTTTTTTCCCTCATTAATCTTCTAATGAGGATTATATATATATATATATATATATATATATATATATATATATATATATATATATATATATATATATATATATATATATATATGGGAGCGGGGGGCTGGAAATCCTCCCCTCTCGTTTTTTTTTAAATTTTCCAAAAGAAGGAACAGAGGGGGCCAGGTGAGGATATTCCAAAAAAGGCCCAGTCCTCTGTTCTTAACGCTACCTCGCTAACGCGGGAAATGGCGAATAGTTTAAAAGAAAAAGGTATATATATATATATATATATATATATTTTTTTTTTTTTTTTTTTTTTTTTTTTTTTTTTTTCATACTATTCGCCATTTCCCGCGATAGCGAGGTAGCGTTAAGAACAGAGGACTGGGCCTTTGAGGGAATATCCTCACCTGGCCCCCTTCTCTGTTCCTTCTTTTGGAAAATTAAAAAAAACGAGAGGGGAGGATTTCCAGCCCCCCGCTCCCTTCCCTTTTAGTCGCCTTCTACGACACGCAGGGAATACGTGGGAAGTATATATTTCATACTATTTGCCATTTCCCACGTTAGCGAGGTAGCGTTAAGAACAGAGAACTGGGCCTTAGAGGGAATATCCTCACCTGACCCCCTTCTCTGTTCCTTCTTTTGGAAAATTAAAAAAAGAAAAGAAAGGGGAGGATTTCCAGCCACCCGCTCCCTCCCCTTTTAGTCGCCTTCTACGACACGCAGGGAATACGTGGGAAGTATTCTTTCTCCCCTATCCCAGGGATATATATATATATTATATATATATATATATATATATATATATATATATATATATATATATATTTTTTTTTTTTTTTTTCTTTTTTTTTTTTTTTGCCTTGTCGCTGTCTCCCGCGTTTGCGAGGTAGCGCAAGGAAACAGACGAAAGAAATGGCCCAACCCACCCCCATACACATGTATATACATACGTCCACACGCAAATATACATACCTACACAGCTTTCCATGGTTTACCCCAGACGCTTCACATGCCCTGATTCAATCCACTGACAGCACGTCAACCCCGGTATACCACATCGATCCAGTTCACTCTATTCCTTGCCCTCCTTTCACCCTCCTGCATGTTCAGGCCCCGATCACACAAAATCTTTTTCACTCCATCTTTCCACCTCCAATTTGGTCTCCCTCTTCTCCTCGTTCCCTCCACCTCCGACACATATATCCTCTTGGTCAATCTTTCCTCACTCATTCTCTCCATGTGCCCGAACCATTTCAAAACACCCTCTTCTGCTCTCTCAACCACGCTCTTTTTATTTCCACACATCTCTCTTACCCTTACGTTACTTACTCGATCAAACCACCTCACACCACACATTGTCCTCAAACATCTCATTTCCAGCACATCCATCCTCCTGCGCACAACTCTATCCATAGCCCACGCCTCGCAACCATACAACATTGTTGGAACCACTATTCCTTCAAACATACCCATTTTTGCTTTCCGAGATAATGTTCTCGACTTCCACACATTCTTCAAGGCTCCCAGAATTTTCGCCCCCTCCCCTACCCTATGATCCACTTCCGCTTCCATGGTTCCATCCGCTGCCAGATCCACTCCCAGATATCTAAAACACTTCACTTCCTCCAGTTTTTCTCCATTCAAACTCACCTCCCAATTGACTTGACCCTCAACCCTACTGTATCTAATAACCTTGCTCTTATTCACATTTACTCTTAACTTTCTTCTTTCACACACTTTACCAAACTCAGTCACCAGCTTCTGCAGTTTCTCACATGAATCAGCCACCAGCGCTGTATCATCAGCGAACAACAACTGACTCACTTCCCAAGCTCTCTCATCCCCAACAGACTTCATACTTGCCCCTCTTTCCAAAACTCTTGCATTCACCTCCCTAACCACCCCATCCATAAGCAAATTAAACAACCATGGAGACATCATACACCCCTGCCGCAAACCTACATTCATATATATATATATATATATATATATATATATATATATATATATATATATATATATATATATATATATATATATGTGGTATACCGGGGTTGACGTGCTGTCAGTGGATTGAATCAAGGCATGTGTATGGGGGTGGGTTGGGCCATTTCTTTCGTCTGTTTCCTTGCGCTACCTCGCAAACGCGGGAGACAGCGACAAAGCAAAAAAAAAAAAAAAAGAAAATATATATATATATATATATATATATATATATATATATATATATATATATATATATATATATATATATATTCCTATGAGTCCACTGGGAAAATGAAACACGAAAAGTTCCCAAATGCACTTTTGTGTGATAGTCACATCATCAGGGGAGACACAAGAGAGACATATAAGTCAGTTGTTATACATCGAAGAGACGAAGCTAGGACGCCATTTGGTAAACATGTGATTGTCCAAAACATACAACGAGCGTTCATAAACGTATCATTTTACAAATTTTATCGACAATAAAGTTATCTGACTTGTATAGACCATCACTAATATTAAGATTATAATTCTTTGTGTATTTAATGATAGAAGATTCAATGATATTTCTCTTGGTAATAGCGTTAGAGTTAATAACTGAGATGGCATTACTCCAGTCAATACAATGATCATAGTTTTTAACGTGATTAAACAAGGCATTTGATTCTTGTCCCGTTCTTATACTATATTTATGTTGCTTAAGTCTAACAGAAAGATCCTTACCAGTCTGACCAACATGAAATTTATCACAATTTCCACTTGGCACTTTATAGATGCATCCAAGAGAATTTTCTGGTGAGTTCATGATTAAGATATTCTTTATAGTATTATTGTTGCTGAAGGCAGCATTTACATTAAAGGATTTAAGCAACATGGGAAGTAAAGTGAAATTATTATTAAAAGGGAGAACTAAAAGATTCTTGGTGTCAATGGGAGGTTTGGGCTCAACTCTATAAAGTGATTTCTTTACTAACTTAAGGGATTTATCAACGAAAGATCTAGGGTATATATATATATATATATATATATATATATATATATATATATATATATATATATATATATATATATATATATATATATATATATATTTATATTTATATATATATATATTTTTTTTTTTCCGTCAATATTCACCTTGGTCTTTTGGTGCCACCACCACACACACCATCATCATGGTGACTCGTTCTCCACATTTTGATTTGATTTGCGCAACTATCAGCGGCTTGGTCATCGTGCACCCCAGGCTCATCCCGTGAGCGGTAGCGCAAAAAAAGGATGATACAGGTCACAAAAGGTCTTGATCAGACCCCATGACGGATAATTATGACCCATAGTGTCACAGAGTTGGTTCATTACATAAGCTTACAGTCTTTCCTACAGCAGTGTTTTTCTCCCCAGTGGTTGCAAGATATAAACACAGTCTCAGAATTTCCGGGAGGTGTTCTGCCAGGCCTTGCAGGGTTTATATGGTTCAGTCTTTAAAGATGTTCGATTTGTTCATAGTTCAAGACACAGTGTTCTAGTGTGTGTGTGTTCATACCTCTGTCCACATAGTGTTCTAGTGTGTGTGTGTGTGTGTTCATGCTTCTGTCCACATAGTGTTCTAGTGTGTGTGTGTGTGTGTGTGTGTTCATACCTCTGTCCACATAGTGTTCTAATGTGTGTGTGTGTTCATACCTCTGTCCACATAGTGTTCTAGCGTGTGTGTGAGTGTGTGTGTGTGTTCATACCTATGCCCACATAGTGTTCTAGTGTGTGTGTGTGTGTTCATACTTCTGTCCACATAGTGTTCTAGTATGTGTGTGTTCATACCTCTGTCCACAGTGTTCTATTGTGTGTGTGTGTGTGTGTATGTGTGTGTGTGTGTGTGTGTGTGTGTGGTCATACCTCTGGCCATACACATTACAGTTCTCGTGATTAACCTCCTCTTCCTGCAGGGTAATGTGCTCTTCATGTCTTAATACGTCAGTATCATCATCTTAAGTCTTCTGGTCTCATTACTTCCTACATACACAGATCTTACGTGACACATGCCATTGTGATGGAAACTGGATCTGTTGTCACTCTCGTCCAATTGCTTTGTGAAGACGTGTTTGTTCCTTCCTGATGACAGTTTTAAAATTTCTCATCAACGACTCTAATGTTTTTATTAGCCTCATTATCACGCGCAAGTCTGACTGAAGCATCAGCTGTATCATGTTCCTGTACACCTGTGTACATGGAATCCATAACAGTTTGCTTAGAATCTTTCTCGGAAATGCCTTCATATCTACACCTGGCTTCAAAGACCCGTATGTTACAGTCTGACCTCATAGCATTTAGGGCAAGCAGTGGCTGGCGGTAGAGATTCAGAACAGTTCACTTTGTTCAGTTGTTTATTTCAACATTTGTCTCAAATCTAGTACTGTTGTGTTGGATCACAAGGGCAGCAGTACCTGCCATCCTAGTGGCAGAGTTGAGAGAGCCATCTGTATAGATGGTCTGTGTTATGCTATTTTCAAGTTAGAGTTTGTGTGTGTGTGTGTGTGTGTGTGTGTGTGTGTGTGTGTGTGTGTGTGTGTGTGTATGCTCAGTATCGCTGGTTATGGCCAGATGGTGAAGGTGTAGATTGTGATGAACTAGTTTGTTAGGTGACTAGGTAGGTACGATGGTGCGAAAGGCACTTATCTCTAAGGGAGGAGAGAAATGCTGTTACTTCCTTATTTTGTACATCTGGTTTGGTCCAGACGTTACCATATGAGTGGCTGTTATTACGATCCAGATCAGTTCATGTGTTTTACCGTTTGCATGTTTTAATCACCAGGCAGAGGCTACAGGTCTATCATGACACTAACTTCATACATAAGTATACCACGTTCTTACTGCATGTTGAATATTCAGTGGTCTTGGGGTAGCCATGTATAATTCTTAAGGCTTCCCTCTCCATTTTCTCAAGTTTATTAATACCTTCATTGTTCTGTAGGAGCAAATGTGGTGTGTAGTAATGTATTGAAGACCTTGTGTGAACCAAGTACATCATCATTCCAGTCATTCTAACATTTGCACCGGAGTCAGGATTGTCCCCTGCCATAACTCTGGGGGATCTTGAGTTTATCAAGACATTATCACGTAAGATTTTGCTCACCAGCTGTCGTCCATGGGAGTGAGATGCCCTGATACCTAGTGGGAGACACAGTCAGTAGGAGATTCATCACTTCTCCGTCGAGGTGATTCATTCCCCACCAGTTATTAATACAAACTGTCCGTCAAACACCTCAGTTTTCTCCGCAGAAATATTATATACACAGTGCCTTGTGTTACCCAACCGCCCACAAGATGCTTCATGCGGAATATATATATATATATATATATATATATATATATATATATATATATATATATATATATATATATATATATATATATATACACACTGTAATTGTGAAGTCATGGTGTATAACACAGTTTGAATAAGTACCCACGTATATGGACGGTAGGGTACTGTATGAGGGTTGTAACTGACGGGTGAGGACTGTCTGACCTCGCCCTCCCTCCCTCACATACTCCTCCCTCACATACTCCTCCCTCACATACTCCTCCCTCTCTGTCCAACCGTCTCCTGCCCTCGTCATCCTTCCCGTCGAAGCCATCGGGACCGGATCCTTCACCGCCTCAGTTGACTGCTTCACGACTGGTTACCACACTTTCCTTCATAGTTCCATCTTCCTGAGGCAGTGGTAAAGGCATGTGATTCCATTACCACTTGCATAGTTTCGCCTGTCCTCGTTGTCTGTCAGCTGCGCTTTATCAGGATGTCATTTGGCCAAGTAGAGTACATACACGAAGCGTTACTGTAACAGTGTGGGTAAGGTGCTCATAGCAGGGGAGAGGAGGTAGGTAGAGAGGCAAGCACTCCAGCATACACAGCGGGTACGTTACGTCGACACAGGAGGGTGACAGGTGGTCCCAGTGACCCATGTCCTCTACCCATAGGGAAAGAAGAGTAGGGGAAGAGCTAGTGTTTATGAGACTGGTGTGATGACAAGATCATTCCACACACACACACACACACACACACACACACACACGCGCGCGCGCGCGTATAGCTACAGTGTATCAGAGCGTTAAGCTCGCCCCCCCCCCCCCCGTAATACACGTCTTGTAACCACGCAATACACCGACCCTGATCACACAGAGTAGGGTCTCGGGGTACATCGTATGTGAGGTGCGTGATGCAGGTGATCTACTGTACTGGTGAACATACACGGGAGGTTCACAGGACCTCCGCTCAGCTCCAAGATGCGTGATATACAAAGCATGTAGCGTCATCTACGGCTTCCTGAGGCAAGATACACTGTCCCGGGGTGTAGGTAGTTCAGAGGCGTTTAGGAAGAATGTGAGTCAGTCTACCTACTGTTAACAGGAGATGAGTAATGGATGATACAGAGGTATGTGTGTGTGTGTGTGTGTGTGTGTGTGAAGGCCTCAGTGTCTGACAGGAAGGAGAGTATGCTGTTGTAGCCTTATATGAAGAAGCACTAGTGATAAGTTCCACATCTTCTGTAGGTTGGGAAAAAAATCACTCTTGCGCACATGTAAGTTTAAGTAAATGAGATTTTCAAAGTGAGCATTTACATAGCTGTAAAGATTGTAGTGTAAGGCAAGAGTTGAAGATTTGATTAGACAAGGGAGAAAGGTTTGGGATGAGGAAGCCAAATGGGGTGGTAGCTGTGTGTGGAGGGTTGTGGTGGAGGGTGGGGTCGGTGAGGTGAGGAGGTGATGTATGTTAGTGAGGGTACGAGAGGCTTGAGCAGTTGTATCAGGAGGTGGCAGGAGGGAAGACCTGCCGGAGGAACGGGTCTCTGGATGGAGGAGGCCAGAGTGTTACTAACACTGACGGGTCAGCTGTGGTGCCACTGGCTGATCAGCTGTAGTGCCACTGACGGGTCAGCTGTAGTGCCACTGGCTGATCAGCTGTAGTGCCACTGGCTGATCAGCTGTAGTGCCACTGACGGGTCAGCTGTAGTACCACTGGCTGATCAGCTGTAGTGCCACTGGCTGATCAGCTGTAGTGCCACTGACGGGGCAGCTGTAGTGCCACTGACGGGGCAGCTGTGGTGCCACTGGTGGGTCAGCTGTAGTGCCCACGGTGAGGGCGTCCCAGACCTTGAACGGAGGTGATCAGGACCCACATTGTTTCGCTCAGTCTGTTATGACCATGTGTACTGTTTGATTCTGTCGTACGATTTAGTTGTTTTTTTTCTCTGTTGCTTTCGTAGTTTCTCATATGTTTATTTCTGGTGATTGCCCACTTGGTTCGCTCCGTATTTAAGAGAACAGCAGTTGGGTAGTTGATTTCTCTGTATGTATTATTTTGCTAAGACGTGCGCTGTTACTGGTCAAGTGTGAATGTCGCGATTGGATTATATACATATATTAATCAAAAATGTCGCTTACAATCGTTGCTCATATTCCCCACCTCCTCCTTGGCTCTCTTGTTCCCTTCCTTAGCCCTCTGGCTGTGGCCCGGCCTCCCTCACTCCTTTGGCTTTCGTCCTACCTCCTTCCTCTCCTTCCATGGTTGTCATTCCGCCCCTCCTCCCCATGGCTCTCACCTTCCCCCCCCCTCCACTCTCAACCCGCCACCCCCGCTCGGTACCCTCCACCCATCACAAGAACACCACAGTCCTACCCTCCCTCACACACACACACACAAAAAAAAAAAAAAAAAAAAAAAAAAAGGCCACCTTCCTCAGGTTCGTCCCCAGCTGCCGTGTTGTATGTGGTGTAGACGACGTGTCCCCCCCCCTCTCTCTCTCTCTCTCTCTCTCTCTCTCTCTCTCTCTCTCTCTCTCTCTCTCTCTGGTACATGCTTCCTTCCCATTACTTTCTCCTTTCCTCCTTCTGTCTTCCTCATCTGCTCCCGCCCTTCCTCACCCCGGGGTCTGGCGGTGTGGCCCATCCCCTGTATCCTCCGTCAGCCACCTTCCCATCCACAATTTGCCTGACAAGGGCGGCACTGTCTGGCCCCACAGGCACTCAGTGTAGGTCGTAAGATAAGGCCTGTGAGTAATATCTTGAGACTCCACCACCTCAGGCCTAGTTATCCCTGTTGGCCACAGGCTTGCCTCTGTTACCCATGGCCTACCCTCTCTGTTGCCCATGGCCTACCCTCTCTGTTGCCCATGGCCTACCCTCTCTGTTGCCCATGGCCTACCCTCTCTGTTGCCCATGGCCTACCCTCTTTGTTGCCCATGGCTTTTTCTCTTTGCCCTTGGCCACGCCTCTGATGCCCTTGACCTTGGTTCTGTCGCCCATGACCTTGCTTTTGTCACGCCTTTGTCACCCATGGCCTTCCCTCTGTTGCCCATGGCCTTTCTTCCGTAGCCCATGGCCTTGCCCCTATTGCCCATGGCCTTGCTTCTGTTGCCCATGGCCTTGCCCCTAAGTCCTAGCGGACGTAGGCGCTCAGGATATCACAGGAATTTGCTCCTGTGGCATGTCCCAGGGGTCGGCCCGGAGTGGCGCGGGGGTCTGTATTTTCTGGAAGGTTTTGGGTCGTGATGTTGTTATTGAAAAGTGGGTCATGGAGGCTGAGAAGTGTGGAGGCCTTGTGACGTAGGCAGGACACAGTCTTCCCCTCAACTGTCGGGTGTTGTAGTGTTGTGCTGTATGATGTTGTAGTGTTGTGCTGTATGATGTATGATGTAGTGTTGTGCTGTATGATGTATGATGTTGTGTGGTGTTGTGCTGTACGATGTATGATGTTGTAGTGTTGTGCTGTATGATGTATGATGTTGTAGTGTTGTGCTGTATGATGTATTATGTAGTGTTGTGCTGTATGATGTTGTAGTGTTGTGCTGTATGATGTATGATGTTGTAGTGTTGTGCTGTATGATGTATGATGCTGTAGTGTTGTGCTGTATGATGTATGATGTTGTAGTGTTGTGCTGTATGATGTATGATGTTGTAGTGTTGTGCTGTATGATGTTGTAGTGTTGTGCTGTATGATGTTGTAGTGTTGTGCTGTATGATGTTGTAGTGTTGTGCTGTATGATGTATGATGTTGTAGTGTTGTGCCGTATGATGTATGATGTAGTGTTGTGCTGTATGATGTATGATGTTGTAGTGTTGTGCTGTATGATGTATGATGTAGTGTTGTGCTGTATGATGTTGTAGTGTTGTGCTGTATGATGTATGATGTTGTAGTGTTGTGCTGTATGATGTATGATGCTGTAGTGTTGTGCTGTATGATGTATGATGTTGTAGTGTTGTGCTGTATGATGTATGATGTTGTAGTGTTGTGCTGTATGATGTTGTAGTGTTGTGCTGTATGATGTATGATGTAGTGTTGCGCTGTATGATGTATGATGTTGTGTGGTGTTGTGCTGTATGATGTATGATGTTGTAGTGTTGTGCTGTATGATGTATGATGTTGTAGTGTTGTGCTGTATGATGTATGATGCTGTAGTGTTGTGCTGTATGATGTATGATGTTGTAGTGTTGTGCTGTATGATGTATGATGTAGTAGTGTTGTGCTGTATGATGTTGTAGTGTTGTGCTGTATGATGTATGATGTAGTGTTGTGCTGTATGATGTATGATGTAGTGTTGTGCTGTATGATGTATGATGTAGTGTTGTGCTGTATAATATATGATGTTGTGTGGTGTTGTGTTGTGCTGCATGATGTATGATGCTGTAGTGTTGTGCTGTATGATGTATGATGTTGTGTGGTGTTGTGTAGTGCTGAATGATGTATGATGTTGCCGTGTTTTTCTGTATGATGTATGATGTTGTGTGGTGTTTTGTTGTGCTGTATGATGTATGATGTTGTAGTGTTGTGCTGTATGGTGTTGTGTTGTGCTGTATGATGTATGATGATGTAATGTTGTTCTGTAAGGTGTTGTATGGAGATGTGTTTGCTATATGGTGTTGTAGTGTTGTGCTTTATGGTGTTGTATGGCGTTGTGTTGTGCTGTATGATGTATGATGATGTAATGTTCTGTATGGTGTTGTATGGAGATGTGTTTGCTATATGGTGTTATAGTGTTGTGCTTTATGGTGTTGTATGGCGTTGTGTTGTGCTGTATGATGTATGATGTAGTGTTGTTCTGTATGGTGTTGTATGGAGATGTGTTTGCTATATGGTGTTATAGTGTTGTGCTGTATGACGTTGTAGTGTGATGTTGTAATGTTGTGCTGTATGGCGTTGCACTGTTGCGCTGAATGAAGTTGTAGTGTTGTGATGATTGTGTGTTGTAGTGTTGCGTTGTAAGGTGTTTTCTGCTGTGTTTATAATTCATGACAGTGTTCCCAGCCACCACCATAAGTTTTCTTCCAGGTCTGGTGCTGGCAAAAGGCGAAGCTGTGTGTGTGTGTGTGTGTGTGTGTGTGTGTGTGTTGTGGGGGGGGGGGGGGGGGTAGAAAATAGCGAGGGAGATGTGTGAAGACAAAGCACAATATAGGATAGCTTTGTGGTATTTGTGGAGAAAATTTATGTCTACCTTGGTAACTTAATTTGTTGAGTTTTGATGAGATGAAACGTATGACCAGCAGTCCTGACACGGAGGGTGTAAGATGGTTCCGGCCATCATCACTACAACACTACTAAGTCAGGAGGTAGTACTACTTCCCTGGGTGGCTGGTGTCTACAACCTACTGACACGGAGGATGTAAGATGGTTCCGGCCATCATCACTACAACACTCCTAAGTCAGGAGGTAGTACTACTTCCCTGGGTGGCTGGTGTCTATAACCTACTGACACGGAGGATGTAAGATGGTTCCGGCCATCATCACTACAACACTCCTAAGTCAGGAGGTAGTACTACTTCCCTGGGCGCCTGGTGTCTACAACCTACTGACACGGAGGGTGTAAGATGGTTCCGGCCATCATCACTACAACACTCCTAAGTCAGGAGGTAGTACTACTTCCCTGGGCGCCTGGTGTCTACAACCTACTGACACGGAGGGTGTAAGATGGTTCCGGCCATCATCACTACAACACTCCTAAGTCAGGAGGTAGTACTACTTCCCTAGGTGGCTGGTGTCTACAACCTACTGACACGGAGGATGTAAGATGGTTCCGGTCATCATCACTACAACACTCCTAAGTCAGGAGGTAGTACTACTTCCCTGGGTGGCTGGTATCTACAACCATTTTTTTGTTATCATCCACAATAAATCTGCTGTTTTAAGAGCAAATATCAACATATAGTATGTTGTGTTGAACAGTATATTATAATGTATGAAGTGTTGTTCTTTTATTGTGTTGCATTGCATGATGTGTGATGTTGAATTCCATAGTATGTATTGCTAGACTGTTGGGTGCCTTAAGTTAAACTTTTAAGTGTGCTTCTCGAAAGTGCACAGTCTTGTGTTCAACTGTCAGGTGTGTTGTGTTGAACTGTATAGTGCATTGTGTTCAACTGTCCAGTGCGATGCTGAAGTCTGCATCGTTCTGCTTTCTGCTATCAGTGAATCTCTGTGTCTTGTAGTGTATTGTCTTGTACCTTAAAGTGTTGTATCATATGATGTATGCTGTTGGAGATGTGCCTTTGAGCTAGCACCAGTCCTTACACGCCTATTTTGCCTCTGTCTAAAAACCCAGACTTTTCCTTCTTGTTGGAAGCACGCCTATTGCAGCTCATCCCTACGAAAGGAGACCCATCTAACACTCGCTCCACTGTTACCACTTCTGCCGTCTCCAAAGTCTTAGGAACTCTTCTTAATCTTCACCTTCTCAAGCTCGTGGGATCCCATCCCCTTCTTTCCCATCACCAGTGCGGATTTTGCAGCGTAGGCGATCTCCCTCGTGTGTGACTCACCTCTGGTCTTCCTGTCTCAGGGATTATGATGAAACTGTTGTCGCGACCCTCGACATCTCCAAAGCATTTGACAGTGTGTGTCATCCGCCTTTGCTTTTTAAACTCCCTTCCTCTGAATTTTCTGCTTCTTTCTCCACTGCCCACTGCAGTAAGTCGTTCATGGAACGACGTCTTCCTTTCATCCTGTCAACACTGGTGTCCCTTAGGGTTCTTTCATGGTTCCACTTCACATTCTTTGCCTCACTTTTCCTCTTATTTTCCTTCTAGTTCTTGTTCTCGTTGTTGCACTGAATGCCAGATCTGTGCAACATCTCGAAATGGGTTGGCAGTAACCTGGTTAGATTCTCATGTGCTAAGAAGCAGTTTCTCCTGTCTCTCTGTTTACCTTCAAAACACCACAGGTCAGCTATGAAATAACGTAAATATGTTGGGCATAACCTTAGCCTCCTTACTCTGTCCTGGAAACCCCACATAATCAACATCACAACTTGTACAACCCTTTCCAGAAGCTGGGGATGTTGTACAAGTGTCGCGAATATTTTTCTGGTGAACAGCTGTTGCATAACTGTAAGAGTTTTCTTCATATTAGGGGCACTATTCACGTATCTGGAGTGGCTTTCTTCTGCAATTTTTTCATACAACACCTCTCTTTCAATATCCCTTTCTCAACAGCACGAGGTTCAAGCTCTTTCTCTGCTCTGAGAGCTAGACCACGTCTCTCGTAAGCTGCCTGGATGTGTCCCTGCCACCAGGGCATGCGTCTGGCTGCTGCTTCCCACATTTTCTTTAAGTAGACCGGACACTCGAGGATAAACCGTTATGATACTTTCCTCTTTCCTCGAACAGATACGCAAGGGGTTATCTTCCTCTCCTCATCATTTCCTCTCCCTATAATACCTCTGCCTTTAACAGTGGGCTCAGCAAACACCTGCGGAACCCGTTTTAGTCTGTACTTTTACTTTTCCTTCGCCTCGAGTCGAGGCACGTTCTGCCCGTACTACGTCAGTCACTATATAAGACAAGGCTAATGTGACGTATGATGTGATGTGTTGTACTTTATAACGTTGCAATATATGGTGTATGTTGTATGTAATGAATGATGTTTGCATCCTGTTGTTCTGTATGATGTATGTAATGTATGGTGTTTTGTGTTGTATAGTGTTGTTCTGTGTGATGCCATCTGTTGAATGCATTGTATGGTGTATTGTGTTGTTTTAAATGATGCTGTCTATTGTATGTAATGTATGGTGTGTTGTGTTGTGTAATGTTGTTCTGTGTGATGTATGTAATGTATGGTGTGTTGTGTTGTGTAATGTTGTTCTGTGTGATGTATGTAATGTATGGTGTGTTGTGCTGTGTAGTGTTGTTCAAAATGATGATGATGTTTGTCCTACGTAAAGTCTGGTGTGTTATGTTACATTTATGCTTGTTATGTTTTTGTAGTTTATGCTGGCGTGTATTACTGTATGGTATCGTGTGTTGTCATCTATGGTAACGCGTTACTGAAGGCTGAACTATCGTAGCGATAGCGAGAAAACCCAGCATGATATCTTCCCCACGTCTGTTGTCATCAAGGAAGAATGTCAGGTGGCCATAGCCTCTGTGTCTACCATTCCTGCAACTCTCATCACTCATCCTCTTTTATTTTGTATTCCCGTTCTGCATATGCGTAATGTCATTTTGTATGTTAGTTGAGACGGCACGTGCACCTGAATGCCTTGATCAAGGCTATCCCATTAACGCCCTTAATATATTTAACCTACCTCAAGCCAGGTACCTAATATATCGACTAACGCCTAGGGGAGGATGAACAGCTGGGTTGATTGTGGACCGACTGCCGCAACTAGGATTCGAACCTATACGTTTCGTCACAGTCATCAGATTTCCACAATTCATTTTCTTCTTCCTTCCTATACTTTTCTCCCTCTTTACCTGCAGCATTACTTACCCTCACCTCCCCTGCAACCTTTGTACTTGATTGTTGTAACATAATTTTCAGAGATAATTCCTCCCAATTATTGCTAGTTATTTGTAATTATTTCATCCATAAGAGTGTTCTGCTTAAGGCACATGAAGAGTGTCTTAACTCTGGTTATGGTAGGTAGTTATACACTTGCTTATCTGAATCCAGTTTGTTGTTGGCCAGTCCTCCTGAGCAGTTCACATGTTATCATGTCACGTGTTGTGTCATTCAGTGCCTGAGGCGGCCCCAGTCCCCTAGACCCGTTGTGCGCTCTGTGTCCTCTTTAGCGCCGCCGGCCAGAGGGCGGGGAGTGTGTACAGTGGACTCGCTGCTCTTACTGCGAGAAAAAAAACTATTCCTCCGTCATTTTCCACACATTGTTGTTGTGTGATGCCTCTGTCGTCTTGGGTTCTGCCCGCCTGGCTGGCCCACATGATCCTGGCACACCTGGCTGGCTGGCAGGCCCACATGATCCTGGCCCGCCAGGCTGGCTGGTTGGCTGGCTGGCTGGCTGGCCCACTTGGCAGTGGCCCGCCTGGCTGGCTGGCAGGCCCACATGATCCTGGCCCGCCTGGCTGGCTGGCTGACCCACATGGTCGTGGCCCGTCTGGCTGGCTGGCTGGCTGGCCCACGTGGCAGTGGCCCGTCTGGCTGGCAGGCCCACATGATCCTGGCCCACCTGGCTGGCTGGCTGGCCCACATGACCCACCGTGCCATGGTCAGACCCCTGGAAGGTGGTGTAAACACTGAGGTCCTGGATATATTGACCCGCTCCGGTCATAACCTCCCAACACATTATTTTATTTACCTCTCGTTTTCTTTCCTCTCATTCATCATCCTACTTTCATTGTTCATAGTTTCTAGTCATCATTTTCCCGCCCTGCATATTCTTGATCTATCCTTCGTACTCCCTTCTCTCATCCGTATCATGTATGCTGTACCGCTTTCAGTGATCCTTATCATTTAGTATACTTCTCGTATGTCATCTCAGCTGATAATATTTCTCACATACCTTTCCCTGTCACCTGCACTTGGTACCAGTGTGGTATATGCCCGTACCCTTCTCTCTAACCCTTCCAGTAGCCTTCATCTGTGGAGTGTATCGTGTATCTTCTGTGTCTCCTCCTCCACACAAACGAACTACACAAAATTCCTTTCAATACGCACATGGAAGTTGTGGAGTCATTTGCATACGACTCGTTGTTATCAGCAAGGTTTTTTTTTTTCTTTCTTCGTCATTTAAGGAGTAGGTGTTGCATGTCCCTAGCTCCTGAGAGAACCTGTCCTTCCTCGCTGTGTTTTCTATAGTGTCTCGAGTGCCATCTGTCGTCCAGGGTGGGTAGACATACCCAGGGATCAAAGACACGATTGTGTCTGTTAACTATCAGAATAGACACATCACATGTGGTTTATAATGGTGCACACTGGTGTGGGGGTCATCATCACAAGTTAGGTCAGAGGGTCATTTGTCCTCCTCAGAAACATCAGTTTTTTTTATATGAAGTCTTTGCGGTGGTGGTAATGTACCCAGGACGTGTTACAGTGTGGACTGTGTTACAGCTGTAACACCCACCCACACATGAGGTGTACATTTTTTAGATACATATTATTACCAATTACTAATTGTTCGTAAACTGCTGATGGTATTACTCTTCCATGAAGAAGAGTCAGTAATAAGATACTTGCATGAATTATAGTGGTGTGATTATAGTGTAGTACACTACTGGTGGGTGTAGGTACTGGTGGTGTAGTACACTAGTGGTGGGTGTAGGTACTGGTGGTGTTGTACACTAGTGGTGAGTTTAGGTACTGGTGGTGTAGTACACTATTGGTGGGTGTAGGTACTGGTGGTGTAGTCCACTGGTGGTGGATGTAGGTACCGCTGGTGTAGTACGCTAGTGGTGGGTGACCGCTGGTGTAGTACACTAGTGGTGGGTGACCGCTGGTGTAGTACACTAGTGGTGGGTGTAATTACCGCAGGTGTAGTACACTAGTGGTGGGTGTAGGTACTGGTGGTGTAGTACACTATTTGTGGGTGTAGGTGCTGGTGGTGTAGTACACTATTAGTGGTTGTAGGTACTGGTGGTGTAGTACATTAGTGATGGGTGTAGGTACCGCTGGTGTAGTACACGACTGGTGGGTGTAGGTACTGCTGGTCTAGTACACTATTTGTGGGTGTAGGTACTTGTGGTGTAGTACGCTTGTTGTGGGTGTAGGTACTGGTGGTGTAGTACACTATTTGTGGGTGTAGGTACCCCTGGTGTAGTACACTAGTGGTGGGTGTAGGTGCTGCTGATATTGGTAACGAGATCTCTCCTGCTGTGAGACACCCTCCATCTCTCTCTCACAACCACCCAACTTGCTGGTGTGGAGCGTGTTGTCTCGCAAGCCAATCCATGGTTCAACCGTTCCTGTTCTGAGGCCATTCAGGCAAGGGATCAAGCATATCGACCTTGGAACAACTCCCTTTCCTCTAACTCCCATTTAGCATTTTATCACACCCCGTAATCGCGTCAGGCACGTTATCCGTCAGGTAAAACGTTTCTTTATTCAAAGGAAGTTAGATAACCTCTCCTCGTCATCCACTGATAGGTCTTTCTGGTCTTTAGCTAAAGGCATCTCAACAGCTTCTGACACTCTACCTTTCCTTCACTTCTCTGTTCTGACTGTACTGTAGCTGTCTCTCCCGTAGACAAAGCTACTCTTTTTGGTTCCTGTATCTCTTCTAACTCCAACTTGGATAACTCTAACGTTCCTGCACCCCCTGATGCTCCTCATACTAATCCTATGCCTCTTCCCGTAATCTCTTTTCAGACCGTCCGAAAGCGCTTTTCGCTCAGGACAGAAGCAAGGCTTGTGGTCCTGATGTCATCCATACCCGTGTACTGAAAGAGTGTCTCTGAACTTGCACCTGTGCTTGCTCGTCTGTTCCATTTCTGTTTAAAAACCAAAACTTTTCCTTCTTCTTGGAAGCATGTATTGATACATCCCATTCCTAAGAAGGGTGACCGTTCTGACACCTCTAACTATCATCCTGTTGCTTCGACATCTACCATTTCCAAAGTCTTTGAATCCCTCCTCAACTCCCATATTCTTAGACACCTTGAAAATCAGTCTTCTCTCTGATCACCAGTATGGCTTCCGTAAGGCGAGATCCACTAGTGATATTCTTTCCTATCTATCTAGTGTCCGATACCTCCTTTTCTCCCAGTAAAGCGAAGCCGTGGAATGTTCTACCTCCTTCCCTTTTCTTATTACCTTTCCGTCGTTGAAAGTCAAGCTTGTAAACATCAGAGGAACTCAGATTAAACCCTTGCTGCATTCTTCTGCCATCAACATGTCCGTCATTATGTATAAAAGAAAGCTAGCCTGTTGTGGGTATAACGAACCGTATTGAGAGAAGCATTCATTTGTGGTGATATTATTAATCTAGTCTTTAGTTAGGTTTACTTTCCACAAAGAACATTGCCCCCAGTATATTTTTAAAGGCGATACACGGCCAAGTTTTATTGAAGGTACATGTGAATGACGCTCCCAGGGTAAAATTATCGTACATTTAGTCGCTGAGACGAGTATTACTAACGGTATGAGCACCAGCAACCCGCCTCAGTGTGCCTCAGTCTATCTTGAGGGTAGGATGTTCTTTCTTTACTCTTCATGACTGCCACTTCAGTTTGGGAATTCACTTCTGAGCGATATCTTTCATCCACCAGTGCTTCAAGATGATTGGATCTTACCGTTCAAAGGAGGAAAAAGCCCAAATTCTCGTCTGGAAGCAAGAAAACGTAGGTTCACGGGAGATTTCTAGGCGCACTGGATGCTCAAAACGCACGATGAGGCGGCTGCTTCCTGCAACACCTCAGAGTACTTTCCTTCACTCAGGAGATCAAGACCCTTTGGACCCAAAACATGGACCCAGAATACTTCAGGAACCTTGCCAGTGCCATGCCCAGACGTCTGCAGATAATGAACCAAGGCCAAAAGAGAGATGCCAGAGTAGTAAAGTGTAAGTGCGACATCGTCTTTAGAAATGTATGAGGGGACGGACAAGGTTTTTATGTGGAAACTCTTTTGTTATTCATCTTTTGTTATTCATAACGATGGCTCTTCACTCTGTGTAAGGCTAGATTGTCGTCCTGTGTCTGAACTTCTAAATGTTTTCTCTTGTCCCCTAAGTAGCGTGTACGTCCATTTTCTGTACGAACGCCTAATGAACTCTCTACGAACGTTTAAGGTACTTGTATGTAAAAGAAGTATCGATGCTTTATTTTCGTGGATGCCTCGTATATATTCGTGTATTTGTGTTTGTGGATATTCGTGTATGGGTTTGTGTGTATGTGAATATTCTTGTATGTATGTGAGTGCTTATTCGTGAATGTGTTTGTGTATATTCGTCTATGTGTGTGTGTAGACTCGTTATGGGAGTGTGTGTGTGTATTGACGTATGCGTGTGCGTTTGTGTATATTCGTGTGTGAGGGTGTTTATATTTTCGTGCATGTTTGCTTGTTTGATTATATTTCTGTTGTTGATTTGCCTAATCACACATTACGATCATTTCATTGACAGTGGAATACAGTGAGGGGGAACGTATGGTATGGTACTATGTGGATGACTTTACGAAAGTCCAAGCATATAACACATATTTGAAAGTCCCAGTTATCATATACTGGTGTATGACTAACAACAAATCAGTCAGTTTCCTTAATCATGATCTGTTATACAGACTAAACTATATTGATGACCAGTTATCTGTCGTACCATCTTGGAATGTAACGATTTTGTCTCTGCTGTTTCGAACACTTTCGAAGCAGTGTTGCTCAAACGGTGGTGGTTCGAAGTGCGTTTTCTATCTTCCCTTTTTTATATCTTTTTGTACAGTGGTGTTGCGTTAGCTCGTTGCCAGTTATCTGGCGCTTTCCTAGCTACAAAGATTCGTAAATGTTTCAGTGATGGGAAAACTTATTTTCTGGATTATGTTTCATTCTGAGTGAGGTGTCATCTGAACCGCATGACATGTTCTGATATAGCTTGTCTTTGGTACTTAAGTCCACCATGGTATTGATCACCATTCATACGTCTCGTTCTTGATGGCCAGAAATACGTGGTGTACCTGTGGTATTTCAGAAGGTTTTTCAGTATTGATGAATATTGAATCAATATTTATTTAGAAGGGAATTGATTTCTTGATTGTTGCTGTCAAGGTTCCATTTTTATCTGGTAGGTGGCCTATAGTCTGAAATTTTTTTGTTTCCTACTTATAACTAATTTAACGAATTCATTAGGGATTTTCTTTGCTTTGCGAGGAATTCTTCTAAGAAATTTGTCTCGCTGGATCTGATATTTTTCTTTCCTGTGTTTTCTTTGTCATCTTGTGCACATTTCACGGTCCATTAACATGGGTGACAGAAAGGTCCACGGGGCACAGAAGGTTCACATTACACTACAAGAGGGTTGAGTGATCGTGGATGGTGTTGGTGTGGTACACACTGAGATCATAGAAGATATAGACGCATAGATGTATACATATATACATGATTGCTGTATAGCTCGTGGCGTGGCACATTTTAAGCACAGTGCAAGGATAACTTTATGTATAATACGACATGTATATTGTTCAGAGTTCTTGAGACAATAGGCCGTATGGCCTGAAAACACGTGCCTTTTTTTTTTTCATTGTTAAGCTTGTGTCCTTCTGGCGCAGAGGAGAGTCGATACTTGCAGAGTCCAGGATCATAGTTTCTCTGGACTTGCAACATGTTCCTGCGCCTCAGGTGTATATTCTGGCGGGTACAGTATCACCCTGCTTGGTTACAGCTGCTGTGTGCTGTCCAGACGGATGTTTCTTAAGCCTGAGATGACCACAATACGCTACTCACGGCTACCTGGTCTTTCAGCATCTCTCAGGAGGTCCTCTTCCTAGCGGGCCACTGTGATGAGAGTGGTGTGTGTGTGTGTGTGTGTGTGTATGTGTGTGTAGTACACTTGTGTTACGGGAGGAAGGTCGGGTGGTGGTGGTGGGGTATAGTGTGGAGGGGCGGGCCGTGGGCGGGCGGGCGAGCCTCAGACCGTCATAAAGGGAGGCACTTGTCTCCCGCTCTTGCCTCACCCCGGGCACAACCTTCGTCCGGGAAAGGGTTAATTTTCATTCACATTACGGGGCAACCAGGTTTATGACGCTAATAAAACGGGAACCGGCCACCCGTATTGGATCCTCACCACTCCTAATTCAATGTTGGGAGAAGGGCTGGCGTTACCCAGGGACGGAGGAGGGAGGTACTTGTGGGAGAGGCAGGGGGTAGCTAGCGGTGTGTGGTGGAGTGTGTGGAGACGTGGTGTGTGATGGTGGGAGGGATATGGATATAGTGGGGTGTGTGGAGGTATGGTGAGGGTTTGTGGAGGTCGGGGGATGTGGAGGTGCTGACGTTGTAGGGGTGGTGGTTGTTGGTGGAGCTGATGGGGATGTGGAATGGTCAAAGTGTGTGGAGGTGGTGGGAATGTGTGGAGATGGTAGATATGTAATTACCTATTACCTAATTATACTGTACGTGGGGGGGGAGTTTTACTCTCGTGGGGCCGCATCTCTTGAACCTTTTCTACTATCATACATTTAAGACTTATGTATGATGTTTACATATACTGTTTTTCCATTTACTTTATTCCATTCTTTCTTCTTTTGTCTCTTATAAAAGTATTTATTTTTATTTTTTTTAGA
This sequence comes from Panulirus ornatus, assembly GCF_036320965.1. NCBI lineage: Eukaryota > Metazoa > Arthropoda > Malacostraca > Decapoda > Palinuridae > Panulirus > Panulirus ornatus. Next base: position 24,176,844 of record NC_092242.1, on the reverse strand, counting down.
AAGTGTCTTGCTTGATGCCACGTTATGTCCTCTGGTCGTTCTGTCCCTACATCTTACGACGAACTGTTCACTTTCTACGTCAACAATCTGGTTTGATAACCTGGAGGTTGTGATCAGGTCACTCCTCACTTCTCATCTCCATGATAGGCATATATAAACCCACAAGCCATTCTCTGTAACTCAGCTGTCTTAAGTCTTGTATTATCTTTGTCATCTTCCCCTTGATCTTCTGTATTACTTCTTAGTGATATATTAGGTAAAGTGACCAGACGTAAGAGTCGTAGTCTGATCCTGGCCATACTTCGGGTATGAGCAACTTGCTGAGTTGCAGTCCTGGCAGGCAGACACACGCCCTCCCACCACCTGACGAAGGCCGGACACACGACAGCTTAGACTAGACTGACGTCTCCCATGTGTCCCACGACCAGATCCCTCTAGGTGTAGTGCCTGCTTGATGATATTCGTATCGAATCCTTCTTCTGCTGTAACCCTCCCTCAGTACATTTCTTTGGGTGTAGTTATATCAACCATGTGTCAGCTTTGGAATCTGTCTAGGCCTTCCTTGTAAGTTGATTCAGTCTCCCCCTTTTTTCACTTCCCTCTCACCATTTTGACATCAACTGCAAACTTAATCCGGAGGCCAATCCATCTGGCGAGTCATTCACATTGGTCAAGAAGTGCAGTGGTCCCAGGACATGACCCCTGCAACACGTAGCTGGTGACCTCAACTCGTTTCAAGAAAGCGTCTCTAACATGCGTTCTATGATCCCTTCCACTATGATTCATAATCTTCTGTCCATCAGTGTTGTCCTCCCCTCGTCCCTGACTCCTGTATGTCCTATGCTCTCTGGCAGTCCAGATACAGACAATCCATCCACCGTTTTCTGCGATCTAAATCAGAGCTCACTCTCTCGTAGAAATCTAATAGGTAACTTGACATCCTGTCTCCCGGGTAATTTATCCATTGCAGGAAGTCATCTACTAATTTCTTTTTCTAGTATCTTGAAGACTCTTCGTTCTTAAGTGATAATTCTGAAAGCTGCCCTTTTCCATTCCCTTACCACTTTTCCTCTGGTCCAGAAACATCTTGAACAGCATTTCAGATAATTTGTCGAGTGCGTTTGGTGAAATTTCATGGAATCATGATCATTATATGAGTCCACAACCCTTCAGTGCTCGCCGTATGTCCTCTTGACATTTTACTGACTTCCAAGACCTCTTCCCATTCCATCTTGCTGGTGCTGGGGCTGTAGTATCTTCCATTGAATAACCACACTTTTAACCTTCTCTCTTACTTCCTTACGTATCCCCACATTATTCTTTATAACACTTCCCTCTAAATCTTTCATCCTGATCAGCTGATCTTTAACAGACACTTTATTCCTAATGAATTTATGGAAAAGTATTTGGATGCTGCTCTGACTCGTCCACAATATTCTTTTCAAAATGTCTTTGTTCCTTTTTTCTTAATCTTGTTTACTCTCTCTCTCTCTCTCTCTCTCTCTCTCTCTCTCTCTCTCTCTCTCTCTCTCTCTCTCTCTCTCTCTCTCTCTCTCTCTCTCCTATATGCTTCTGGCTGACTAGAAAGCCGCCTATATCTTTGCCACAGTACATCACGAAGCTGTTGCCTTATTCTTACCATCTTGTACTGGACCACTCCTCCCTTTGTCTTCACCATGCCTCTGTAGTTGATGGTAAAGGTCTCCTTCTTGCTGCTCCTTCACTGTCCATGTCACAGAACCTTCCACCGTCTTGCCCAGGTTTCTGTCTCTTGAGCTCCATATTATCCAGGTTCTCTTACGAATGGAACTGGTGAGTTCTGAGCAGTTCCAACTATTACACCTTCATTTTGAGTCTGGTTCTTAATCTTGCCGCTGTACAATCCTCGTTACCACATAGTCATACTGAAGCTTTGCGTGATCACTATTTGCAACTGGTGTAACGTATATCATATTTTCATCCTCTGTCCTACCATGTATAAGGATAAGGTTTAATAATGAAGATGTGTCAGTTCCTCTGATCCAAGTGTGCTCGTTGTCCTGCTGTTGTAAGAAATGTGTTTGACATACACTCCAAGACCTCGTGTCCCTATGACTCTATGTCTGTAGGAGAATCTAAATGTCTCTGGTTGATCTCATTACAATGGAAATCCTCTTTTGATAACCACTTAACCGTCCGCGAGAAGTGCATGTTTGACTGCCTCCTGTACCATCCAGATTGTTCCCTCTTCGTTGTCACTGTTCGGGTTCGTTCAAACTCTTGGAGAGATTAGAATTAATCAACGACACTATGCACTTCTCTCCTGCACTCGCCTTTCCCATTATGTATTATCTGAACTGACCATCTTCCGGTATTTCCTGAAATTTAAGGCCGTCTCTTATTATGAGGGTCAGTCCTCCTCCTTTGTGTGGGGGTGGTGGGGTGTGAAGAGGGTGGGTATATATGGAAGTGGTAGGAGTGTAGAAATGTGGGTTTGTGTGGAGGGGGTGAGGGTTGTGTGGAGGTTGTTGGGGTTGCATGGAGAGGGTGGGGGTATGTGAAGGTAGTTTAGGTTGGGTGTGTGGATGGGAGGGGATGTGAGTGGTTGAGTATTGTGGATGATGAAATGTGGTGAGGGAGGTCAAATACAGAGGAGTAGTGGAGAGATGAGCGGTCATAGGTGGAGCTGGAGGGAAGGAAGCATAGGGAAGGGAGGAGGTGCAGTAGATACGGGAGAGAAAACAGGGAGACAGGGTGTGAGAGGTACTTAGATAAGGGCGAGTAAGGAAAGCAAACCAGGAAACGGTTTCAAGGGTGAGGGAGAGGGACAGATGTGGACCAGAGAGAGGAGTAGGGAGTGTACTAAAGGGTTAGGCTGCGGCGGCGGAAGGTGGCGGTGGTGGTGGCGGAGGTGGGAGGGTCGGTGCCTGGAGGAGGCAGGCAGGGCAGGGCCTCTATAGGGAGTCATGTGACGACCGTGTGACACACATGGCCAGCCGCCACCTCCCAGTACCCTGACTTAAGTCGCTCTCACTCAGCAGGGCAACACGACCGAACTGCTGCCGTAGACAGGAGCCTCCGAAAACACCTTAACATCTGGGAAAGGTTAGGTATGGCCTTAGCCGTAGCTGTGGGGAGGGAGTTGAACCTACGATGATCATATACACATAAGGCAAGGCAAGAGAGCCAGGTTGTGTGGGCGCTGGGAAATGATGAAGAATGACACAGGAGGAAAGAAAATGAATGAAATGGAAAAAGCAATAAGTCGGATAGATATCGCTTTCCAGGAATATGAGAACGAAAAGAGACATAAGATAATATAATAAAAAAAAGCGAGAAAAACACACTTAAAAGAACGTTTAAAGGAATGACACGGAGTCGAGCTGGTCACTCAGAGTGGGAGGAACCAGTGGCCTGGCGGTGGTGTGGACGACGCACTTCTCAGCGAAGAAATTAGATGGCGTTTGTTAGGAAGAAATACATTACGAGTGGATGACGTAGTGTGGAGGTGTGATGTGTTGAGAGGGATGGCTAGACTTGGTGGAGGAGAGAGAGAGAGAGAGAGAGAGAGAGAGAGAGAGAGAGCCAGTGGTGTGGTGAGGTAAGAGGTAACCTTGTCAAACCTGCGACACAAGTTTCTGTATGTTTCTTAACGACCATCTGCCACACATCACGACCAGCCAGCAATTGGCGCACTGGAATAGCAGTATACGGTTTATATCTTGTCTTTGATGACTGTACGGTGGTGGAGGTGGTGGTGGTGGTGGTGGTTGTGGTGGAGATAGTGGTTGTGGTAGATTGGTTGTGGTGGTGGTGGCTTGTCTTACATCAGGAGTGGGCTGGCCAGCGGCGGGATGATACGGGCTGAGCCTGGTGGTGGTGGTGGTGGCTGGCTGGCTACAGGCAGCCTGGGCAAATAAGACTGGGAGGGATTCCCTGCCCAGCCTCCCGGGGGCACGGGTTAGGCCTAGGTTGTAGAATTGCACAAACTTAACGTTGGGGTCCAACGTGTAATCTTAGGAACTCGTATTTGTGGGGCGTCATGTTCTGTTACTGAAATACGACCAAACCTTTCTTTACGATTCATCTATTACGTTATATATATATATATATATATATATATATATATATATATATATATATATATATATATATATATATATATATTCCTATGAGTCCACGGGGAAAGTGAAACACGAAAAGTTCCCAAGTGCACTTTCGTGTAATAATCACATCATCAGGGGAGACACAAGAGAGGAATATAACAGTCAGTTGATATACATCGAAGAGACGAAGCTAGGACGCCATTTGGTTAACATGTTTACCAAATGGCGTCCTATATGTCCAGATATGTTGTGTGGTTCTCGTATGTTGATAACATCTTATATTTCTGGTCAGCACATCCAGATATTGATCTGTTCTTGACAAGACTGGATAACTTGTCCCAGTCTATAAGTTTACAGTTGGAGAAAGGAATAACAATGGTTTACCTTCTTGGTCGTTGAGGTAATGAGATGCTTTGCAAGGTAAACTAAATTGTTCTGTAAACCATAGCTTCCCGTAAACCATCTATCATCGTATGTTCATTCTTATTCTCATCTTTACATTGATGTTAAGATGTCTCTGTTCATTTCTGTGTTGTAAGAATTTATAAGATTGTAAACCTTGATTTTTTTCTCTATATCACGAAAATTATGTGAGAGACGAGGCAATAAACTCCTATGTCCTATGGACCAGTAAAGATAATAAACCAGTGTCGTGACACAGCCGAGAGAGAGAGAGAGAGAGAGAGAGAGAGAGAGAGAGAGAGAGAGAGAGAGAGAGAGAGAGCAGTCTTGAGAGAGCTTGTTACCCATTTCCACGAAATTTCCCGAATGTGGTTCCATCTCTGGCAGACCTTGCCGTCCATATAAGCTCTCTCATACAACAACAACACGGTTAAATAGTAGCCTTTCTCCAATGTGTCCTTAATGATGTGACTTGTAGCGTGTATAGTAGTGGTTGTGAAGGTTTGTGATGATGTAGGTTTGATGTTGTTGGTCAGACGTGGGGAGAGGTTGCTGGATACACGCATCAGTCAAGAGAGTATGTATGACCATCACGTTAGTGCCTTAGTGATACACAAAGCCTCTGTACACTATCACATGGGCTGAGGCAACTCCTGTGGAGAGATGTGTTGTGGACTCTTGTTTCAACACAGGCTACGCTGGACGTTTATTTAAACTGTGTTGGCATTTTTGGACCTGGCAAGTTGATGACGGATCTGATCTGTGAGTGAGGCGACTTATGACCTTAGGTGATGGGTCAGGGAGAACCCTCCCTCTCCCAGGTTCCTTACCATGCTCTCTCTCTCTCTCTCTCTCTCTCTCTCTCTCTCTCTCTCTCTCTCTCTCTCTCTCTCTCTCTCTCTCTCTCTCTCTCTCTCTCTCTCTCTCTCCCCCCCACCGACCCGTCACCTGCCGGCTGTATAACGGTCGGTAAGATGGGCGGAGTTTTTCTCACGTTACCTCGTACCATCTGACTGTTGAACTGTGTATCATATATATATATATATATATATATATATATATATATATATATATATATATATATATATATATATATATTCACACTATTCGCCATTTCCCGCGTTAGCAAAGTAGCGTTAAGAACAGAGGACTGGGCCTCTGAGGGAACATCCTCACCTGGCCCCCTTCTCTGTTCCTCCTTTTGGAAAATAAAAAAAAAAAAAAACTGAAGGCGAGGATTTCCAGCCCCCCGCTCTCTCCCCTTTTAGTCGCCTTCTACGACACTCAGGGAATACGTGGGAAGTATTCTTAATCCCCTATCCCCAGGGATAATATATATATATATATATATATATATATATATATATATATATATATATATATATATATTATCCCTGGGGCTAGGGGGGAAAGAATACTTCCCACGTATTCCCTGCGTGTCGTAGAAGGCGACTAAAAGGGGAGGGAGCGAGGGGGCTGGAAATCCTCCCCTCCAATTTTACTTTTCCAAAAGAGGGAACGAAGAAGGTGGTCAAGTGAGGATTTTCTCTTTAAGGCTCAATCCTCTGTTCTTGACGCTACCTCATTAACGCGGGCAATGGTAACTACGTGTGGAAAAAATTGTGTGTGTGTGTGTGTGTGTGTGTGTGTGTGTGTGTGTGTGTTTGTATGTGTGTGTGTGTGTGTGTGTGTGTGTGTGTGTGTGTGTGTGTGTGTGTGTGTGTGTGTGTAAACCATCTATCTGTACATCACTGGGAAGGTGTTCTACACTTGAGGGTTCAGTCTTTTAAACTTTCTCTGAGATGATACAACTGTTTACAACTTTCGTGTGTTGTCAACATCCACATTGTCATCACTCACTTCAGTCTGTTTTACAACACTTTTCTTGCTTCATGTTATGACCTTTGCCTGTGCCTCCTTCGACGAACTGTTCACAGATGGCATCATTAAATTGCCTTACGAAGTTAAAAATTGTCATGGAATCACCCATATTCTTCTTTCTTCCATGGTAACTCAAATGTCTTAATCCTGATGCCTCAGTCTTGTTGCTCTCGTATGAACGACCTCTATTAGCTCTTTGTACTTATTTAAGTGCGGTTACCCAACTTGAGAAGCATGCTCTAGTTATGCCTTATTTACGACGTGAACAGTTGGCTGACTATTTCCTTCTCCATATAACTGAATGTGATTTTGATATTTCGTTGGGAGACAGTTTGCCTCCTTTCCAGAGGTAAACACAATGTCGACTTTTCCAAGTTCCTCTCTCGCACAGATTCTTCTTCCCGTGTGACCCAGCCTCATTACTTCTGCATTTACTTCCGTTGAAATTCAGACCAATTTTGGAGTTTGTCTGGGTCCCCTTGTACGACGGTGCGGTCCTCACCACCTTGGACTGCCCGCAGGACCTTGGCATCATCATCTTACATCTTCAGACTTGACTCCAGTTCCTGTGACAAGTCATTTAAGTAAATCAAGAAGAGCAGTGGTCGCGGGACGGAGTCTGGGCTGGGGGTGACTGGTGACCGCAACCCATTTCAGGAAGGCTACCCTGACGAGCGTCATTTGTTTCCCTCCGATAAGAAAATTTTCTGTCCAGTGGTATTTTCTCTTTATTCCTGCCTGAAGATCCAGCTGCTTTACAAACTTTCTCTGGGTAAAGTGTCAAAGTCTCTCTGGCGGTCCAGATGGACACAGTCCACCTTCTGTTTTGTCTATAACTGAGCTTACTCTCTCGTAGAAATCTAAGAGGTTTGTTTTGCATGTATTTTTTTTTTTTTAACATGTGTTGTCTGTTGCTTAGATAGTGTCTGCTTTTCAAGTAGTCATCCATTTGCCTCTTGAATATCTTTTCTGTTGCCTCGCAAACTCCTCTCGTCATAGAGACGGGTCAGTTATTACGCCTAAGTTCCCTGTCTCCCTTCCCAAAGATGGCTATGACATTTGTCCTCTTTCACTCGCCTGGCACGTTGGTGTCCTCCTGCGACATCGTGAAGAACCTCCCGTGCTGCCGGCCCGTCATGTGTATCAACACACTTCAGCGTGTATGGAAAACCTTCATCACAACCTTAATCCTTATCTTGGTCAAGGACCTCTAGCGGTCTGTTTACGTCTTTTTAATTGCTCTGCAAGCCTTCCTCCCTCTCCCACCCTACTGGTGTTTGGGATGTAGTCTCGTCCATCGTGAAAACACTTTCGCTTGGTATTCAGTTCTTTGTATATCTATACCTGATCCTCTTAAATCGTGCCGCCTCTGAGTCCCATACCTTGGTTAATTCTTCTTTATTTAATCAGTTTAACTCCTGATCAGTTTGATACCCAGTATCCTCAGTTTCCACGCTACTCTATGTATAGATAAGAACAAGTAATGATGTGTCTGTCCAGAACATTCTTTTCTCCCTGAGGAGTGAGGGTGTCACTGCTTTTCTCAGTCTTGGAGAAGTTAATGAAGGACGTCGTGGTGGCAAGTGTAAGGCATCCGGTAACCCCTCCTTCATCATGATCACACGGTGAGGAATAAAATTGTATCAGAGAATCACTCATGAGGTGGCTCTACTTGTAGGTGTTTGGAATGGATTTCCATTGCTTTTGCTTGTCTATAGTATGATTTACAGAACCATAGGACAGAAGATGAGGGAGTGTACGTCTGTAGTCATCATACATCGACCATTAGGTGACCAGAGGATAGAAGACGGGGGATGAAAGCAGAGGAAAGCATTATACAGTCTACATCTCACACTCAGTAGCAACCACGAACACAGAGATGTTATTGACCAAGATAACACGCTTACGTGTATTTGATATCATGATTACTGCTGAACTCCCGTACTACCAGGAACATACCAGTAGGACGTGAGATTATATACCACTAAGATATGATCATTCCTAATCACACATTATGACAGTAACACTTCTCATGATCGTAAGCTAAACAAAGGCACCTTCGTGTTATTAATTCTAGGATAGACGTAGAATGATAGTAATAATATTGAGTCATTTCCACTCCCATGCAAGCGTAAACTTGGTATGAATACCTGATGAAGTCTTTGTGGGTCTTCTAACCCCACAACCCAGAAAATGTTAGCCTGAGTCGTTGGTCGACCCAAGGTGTTGGAGACCGCAGCCCGTAAGGTCATATATACCCCCAACAGCCTGATTATATATAGCCCATCCCACGGCGGTGTTACCTAGACTGCTGCACTCACTCAGGCCATGAACCGGACCACGAGACTCATTGCCAGGCTGCGAAGACATGCACAGGTGGGAACAACTGCTGGCATGAGTGAGAGCGGCCTCTCTCACAAACCGAAATTGTAAGAGAACTTTGGAATTCGCCCATCTCCGCGTAGTGTTGGTTGATGATGAGATGGAGTGAGGAAGGAAATCTCCCAAGAGCAGCACAGAGCTGTTGGTGCATCCAGAAGGACTAGACAGTACGAGAAGCTCTATAGTCTATACCCACTGACCAATGCCGTTACGATTAGATAAAGACCAGCAAGTTAACGTGACGGCAAGACGACTGTAAGAAATAGGCAGTATGGGAGCTTGAACACTCCACAGGACTCCTGTTACAAGAGAGGGAGTAACAGATGTATCGTCAACCTACATGAGAGGCTCAACTTCGGGACCGTGTTATCTAGAAAGATGATGAAGACCTTGTGCTCCAGGTAAGTTAGGGAGTACGTCTATAAGGAGGCGAGGAGCGGCCGTGTGTCCAAGCAGTGTGTGGTGGTCGGTCAGCGTGCAGGGTGTCGAAGACTTCGATGAAGCGAAGAGTGAGGTTCACAGTCCACCAGTACTTGGTGTACTTGAGGTAACGTCTCCCTCTGTGCCGACCTGCGATCTGCCTTTCCTTGAGAGAATATTTTTTGTGTGTGTGTGTGCACAACTGCCACATTCACACGACCAGGAGCGTCACAAGCTGGTTTGAAAACGAAGGAACTTGGACCTTGTGGGATGGCCAATTAAAGGTCGTAAAATGAACCCTATTGAGAAGATTTGGGTCAACGTTGTTTAGATTGTGGGATTCAGTGCCGGAGAGGACATCACAACACACTGCAACAGACGATGTAAGATGAACGGGTGTTGAGGAGGAGGTAGCCTGAGCGAGGACGAGGAAGTCTGAGTGAGGAGGAGGTAGCCTGAGTGAGGAGGAGGTAGGCTGAGTGAGGAGGAGGAAGCCTGAGTGAGGAGGAGGTAGCTTGAGTGAGGAGGAGGTAGCCTGAGTGAGGAGGAGGTAGCCTGAGTGAGGAGGAGGAAGCCTGAGTGAGGAGGAGGTAGCCTGAGTGAGGAGGTGGTAGCCTGAGTGAGGAGGTGGTAGCCTGAGTGAGGAGGTGGTAGCCTGAGTGAGGAGGAGGTAGCCTGAGTGAGGAGGAGGTAGCCTGAGTGAGGAGGTGGTAGCCTGAGTGAGGAGGAGGTAGCCTGAGTGAGTGTACAGACATACAGCGTCTGTCCCCGAGGGATTACCGGAAGCAACTGCCAGGAGCGATGATAGGATCGGCCTCTTATAACCCAGGGTGATCAAACCCCACACTGATGATAGACATCTCCGTCTATATATCTATCTTACCTCACATGCCTGACTCTCGATCAATATGCTAACACTTCCAAGGTGCACAACGTATGATAAAGATATAACTGATAAGGATTCTTATCAGTTTTGTATTGCATATCTCGTGATTATGATATTACTACACTTATGGTATAACATGAATACAAAACACTACTGGGTATGGAATCTTCAGTCCCTATATCACTGTTGTTGGAGATTAAAGAAACAATAATGAAGATTTGGAGCCATACGAACACCAGGTGTACTAACTCATTTATCTCTTGGTTATTGTATTCATTCTAATGTTAAGATAATATAATTCTTTTATTGATGGATTGGACGCCAGTAGATGCCTGTTACATGTACTCAAAACGATCTCGCCATCAAGGTACTGTTCTCAAGCCCAGAATTACCTCAGACCAAACAAACTTAACTTATTCTCACTTATAAAATATAAATTTTATTTGTTATTTACACTCGCTCACGTTCCTCCAGGATAATGTAAGTCAGTGGATGCGCCAGTAGCCGGACGTGAGCATGCGCGCGCGCACACACACACACACACACACACACACATTTCAGCAGGATTACTCTACTGTAGATTATTAACTGATCTCCACCCAACTGATCGACCTGTTACGAGACGAGTCGTCGTTACCGAGTCGCCTCGCTGGCTGACGCACGACGACTCTTCATATCCTGGCTGATGTATGATGATTGATGAACACAGACGAACAACATCAGTCATTTGTTTACAATTTACACCTGCGATTCCTGCGTTCTGTTTGCCTACATTTTCGTATTCATGGTCGGAAATAAATCAAATTATTGTGTACGTATACATATTGATATGCTTATGGGATATAGATATCACAATCACTAAGTATTTATCAACTCTTATCAGCTAATTGGCACCTCCGTAGGTTTAGGAAACGTAAACCAATTCATTCATAAACCCTTTACTGTTAAACCTGCCAGATGCTTCCACAGGCCACCATAATGTTGTCTCCTTCATTTATCTACCACTGTCTCCCCCTGATTAATCCTTTACTATCATCTTTTGTATAATTGTTCTGATGTCTAAGAATTCTATGTAGGATTATGAACTATAAATACCACTGTACTTCTGTACTTTACGTGTAGCCTTCACGTTATGTACTGTATGAATTGGTCATCCTACTGTACTTCCTGAAATATGAGTCTGTACCGTATTTGAGTGGGGTCAGTCCCTCTCCATACGCGTCGTCTGCTTCCCCTTCATGTTACCCATGCAATCCTCTGGGCAGACTTGGTCAGATCTTTACTTTTTATAAGGTTGTTACTTTATAAAGTTGTTACTTTATGAGGTTAAGTTGCATTATAAAGTTACTTTATAAGGTTAAGCTGCTTTATAAAGTTGTTACTATATAAGATTAAGCTGCTTTATAAATTGTTACTTGATAAGGTTAAGTAGCTTCATAAAGTTGTTACTTTATAAGGGTAACATTATAAAGTTGTTACTTCATAAGGTTAAGTTGCTCTATAATGTTACTTTATAAGGTTAAGTTGCTTTATAAAGTTGTCACTTTATAGGGTTGTTACTTTATAAGATTAAGTTGCTTTATAAGGGTAAGTTGCTTTATAAAGTTACTTGATAGGGTTTTTACTTTATAAGGGTAAGTTGCTTTATAAATTTACTTTATAAAGTTAAGTTGCTTTATAAATTTACTATATAAGGTTAAGTTGCTTTATAAAGTTACTTTATCAGGTTCTTACTTTATAAAGTTGTTACTTTATCAGATTAGATTTCTCTATAAAACTACTCTATAAGGTTAAGTTGCTTTATAAAGTTGTTACTTTATAAGGTTGTTACTTTATAAGGTTAAGTTGCTTTATAAATTTACTTTATAAGTTTAAGTTGCTTTATAAAGTTAAGTTGCTTTATAAGGTTAAGGTGCTTCATAAGGTTAAGTTACTTTATAAAGTTACTTTATAAGGTTAAGTTGCTTTATAAAGTTTCTTTATAGGTTAAGTTGCTTTATGAGGTTAAGATGCTTTATAAGGTTAAGTTGCTTTATAAAGTCGTTACTTTATAAGGTTACTTTATAAAGTTACCTTATAGGTAAAGTTGCTCTATTAAGTTGTTACTTTATAAGGTTTAGTTGCTTTATAGTTGTTACTTTATAAGCTTAAGTTGCTTTATAAGGTTGTTTTATAAAATTGTTACATTATAAGGTTCAGTTGCTTTATAAGGTTAAGCTGCTTTATAAGGTTGTCACTTTATAAGGTTAAGTTGCTTTATAAGGTTAAGTTTTGTAAAATTGTTACTTTATATGGCTAGGTTGCTTTATAAGGTTAAGTTGTTTTATAAGATTGTTACTTTATAAGGTTAAGTTAAAGTTAAATTGCTTTATAAGGTTAAGTTGCTCTATAAGGTTAAGTTACTTTATAAGGTTAAGTTGCTTTATAAGGTTAAGTTGCTTTATATGGTTAAGGTACTTTTTAAAGTTAAGTTGCTTTATAAGGTTAAGTTGCTTTGTAAGGTTGTTACTTTATAAAGTTAAGTTGCTTTATAAGGTTAAGTTGCTTTGTAAGGTTAAGTTACTTTATAAAGTTAAGTTGCTTTATAAGGTTAAGTTGCTTTATAAGGTTAAGGTACTTTTTAAAGTTAAGTTGCTTTATAAAGTTAAGTTGCTTTATAAGGTCAAGTTGCTTTATAAGGTTGTTACTTTATAAGGTTAAGTTGCTTTATAAGGTTAAGGTACTTTATAAAGTCAAGTTGCTTTATAAGGTTAAGTTGTTTTATAAGGTTGTTACTTTATAAGGTTATGTTGCTTTATAAGGTCAAGTTGCTTTATAAGGTTGTTTATTTATAGGGTTAAGTTGCTTTGTAAAGTTAAGTTGCTTTATAAAGTTAAGTTGCTTTATAAAGTTAAGTTGCTTTATAAGGTTAAGTTGCTTATAAGGTTAAGTTACTTTATAAAGTTAAGTTGCTCTCCCTAGTTCGATCCTTGATCTCCATTTCCTCTCCATTTACAGTTGGTGCACATGTGTTTATGTACATTATTATTATTATCCACCTTACATTTCCATCACCTCACATTCCTTCCTGACTCTCTCTCATGTAATGGCAGGGCGGACTCTCCTGTCCTCAGGTCTCAGCTGATGGTGTCTGTTCTTTTGCCATATGATTGTGTTTTTTACTTTTCTTTTTTTGTTTGTTTCGGTCTTGTCGCTTCTGGTGATTACCATACTGAATTCCTCCTTGTTTGCAAGTGTTTGTTTGTATCCTGTTTGCGTACGCACCTCTGAACTACGTAGATCCATCCTGAATACAATCATTGATGGGTATTCCCTTATAGCTTGGTCATACATGTCAGTTGTCTCTGGATATTTTTTCTCAAGTCACGTTTGGCATATCTATAGTAATTGTTTTTATCATTGTTTCTTCCCTCTCCTCCCTGTCGTCTGTGGCTGAAATATCGTCTTCTTCCAGTCCATAAATCGTCAGCGACATACATGTATCTATCTATCTATCTCCCGCTTCAGTTATGTACTGGATTTTGGTGCCTCTCCCTTGACAGGTGATGTCTGGAAGGTTGGATCGTCATCCTCCATGTCTCTGGTTTTACCCCACACCTCCATCTCTCTCATCGTGCCTCGATCCTGAACATTCTGCACTGTGCAGACCTTCCTTGTAACAGACTATGTAGTGTATATTGTTCCCTCATGAGATTCATATACCACTTCTCCCCCCCCCCCCCACGTGGCTTTGTTCCAGTGTCTTCAGTTCTGCATCCCTCTGTATCAGGCAATAGCCCCTCCTCCTGTTCATCAGGCCCAGAATTTGCTCTTTCAATTTGATCTCTGTTTTCTGTGTTTAAAGAATGTGTGTGTGTGTGTGGGTGGGTGATAACCTTTTTTTACTGTACGGGGAGAGATTTATAAATTCATAAATTCATTTTTGTCTCCCTTGCCTCATATAAAGACGAGAGGGACAAAAATGGATCTTCCTGTTATAGAAGTATGTTTCTGCTGAGTCTACGTGGTAAGGTGTTGGGGAGAGGGGTGGTCAAGAGCGTGGTGGTGGTATGCACAGAGCAGGTGAATGAGGAGGAGGAGTGTGGTGTCCGGAGATTCAGAGGGTGGGTCAGGTGTGTACTGTGAGGAATGCGTGTGACTGGTACAATGAGAGACAAACTCGTACATAGGGTTTGTGGATCTGGTGAAAGCCATTGATAAGGCTGCGAGAAATGCATTATGGAAGGTTGGACAGATGTTTGGGGTAAATGGTTAATAAGTGCAGTTTATACTGGAGGAGTAATGCATATGTTCGAGTCAGGAGGGAGAGGGATGAGTGCGACTCCTGGTGAAGGTGATCAGCATCAGGGACGATTGTCACTATGACTGTTTTGTGTACTGATGGACCGAGTGAGGAACGAGGCTCTTGCGAGGGTCATGGTAGCAAGGGGAAGGCCTGCAGTCTCCTGCAGCTGCTGGGATGTAGGATGTGAAACAATTGTTGTTTGAAGGTGACGTGGCTTGCAGACTCCAAAGAGAAACTTCCGAGGGTGGTGACCAAATTTGGGAGAGCAAGTGAAAAAAGCTATAAAGCTGAGAGTAAATATAAACATAAAGTATGTAAGGTATTGAGGCACAAGAGGAAGGGTGTGGCAGATTGGTTTGAGTGTGAGTTACGTCTGGGAGGACAAGGAGGAGGTGGAGTGCTTTTGGTACCTCCGAGTGTGGACGTGGGAAGAGGATGGAGCGGTGAGGGCTGGAGTGAGATACAGAGTGGGAGAGGAGGCACGGTAAGGTGCGTGTGTCTGTAAAGATGAGTATGTTTGACGGTAGAATAATCTCGGTAGTGTTGTATGGATGTATGTCTTGGGCCTACAATGCAAGGCAGAGAGTGGCTGTGGAGAAACGTAAGTGTTTGTGGAGAACATGTGTTGTGAGCTTGGTCCGTCATGTAAGATATGAAAGTTGTCGGAGATAGCAACAGTAGTGAGTGTGGTCCAATTGAGAGGGCTGACCAGCGTGATCACAAATGTGTCGAGCAAATGGTGAGATTTTGAGCGAAGCGGAGGTAGTGGGATGGTATGAAGTAGGATCTTGGGGGTGCCTGTCGGACCCTAAACATTCACTAGGGAGAGAGGCGTGTATTAGATAGAATCAGTTGGAACGATGTGGTGTATAGGGGACGAGGTGCTGGCATCGAGTTGAAACAAGGCATATGAAGCCACCCAGGTAAACATTGGAGTAGTTTATGAGGCTTGGCTGTGGATGGTAGGCTCTGGTCTCGGTACATTATAAACCAGAGCTGGAGACTGGATGAGTGTAAAAGAAAAAGCCATTGTTCTTCCCTTCCTGTACCTCCCTAAGGCGGGAGAAGCAATTAGCAAGCACGAACGCCCACCTCCCACACAACCAAATGAAATCCTCTCACACAGTCCCACCTCAACACGCTCAACACTCACTTTACACAGCAGCTTTACACCTTCCCCATCCAGGCCCACTCCATAACTAATTACCATCCTTGTTGTAGACATGAATAGTTAACCCGAGCTTCACACTACAGCAACATGTACTCATAACCTTCCCTAACTAACAACCTAACTAACCTAACTAACAACCTTCGCACACAAGATTAAAAACACCCACACAGTAACAACCTTCTCACACGACGAACAGCACCCACATAGTAACAACCTTTTCACGCAAGATTAACAACACCCACACAGTAACAACCTTCTCCCACAGGACGAACAACACCCACACAGTAACAAACCTCTCCCACAGGACGAACAACACCCACACAGTAACAACCTTCTCCCACAGGACGAACAACACCCACACAGTAACAAACCTCTCCCACAGGACGAACAACACCCACACAGTAACAACCTCCTCCCACAGAGCCAACATTGCCCATATATAAGTCCTCCAATTACGACGGTTTCAAAACGTAGTACCCTTCTCATTGGTGCGTATTACATGACGTCATCGCTGTACGCTGTCATTGGCCTAGTTGTACTAATGCATCACTATGCAGTACGACCATTGGTGACTCCGGCCTATGACATCAGTTTTTGCGTGGCGCTCATTGGTCCCTTCCTCCAAGTCTATTCCATCGCCTTATTCGGTTTTTTGAAGGTACGGTGTACAATACGGCCAGGAGAGTCATCCCCCTCTTCTCTCTCACTCAACTCGCAAAAATTTTACGAGAGAGAGAGAGAGAGAGAAAGAGAGAGAGAGAGAGAGAGAGAGAGAGAGAGAGAGAGAGAGAGAGAGAGAGAGAGAGAGAGAGAGAGAGAGAAAAGAGGGGGAGGGAGGCAGAGAGAGAGAAAAAAAACTTGACCCATTATGCCCGGGGCAGGTTTGCGCGGCGTTTTTATGCTGGGCAAGGTTGGCGTGCTGGTTGCCATCGCACATTTCAGCTAGTATCATCCGGGCAGGTGGGGGGAGGAGCCAGCCGGCTACTGAGCGAAGTGAGGCAGGCGTGAACACTGGGCGTCATGAGGCAGGCGTGCCAGGCGTCCTAATCCCGCATTCTGGCTGCAATATAGGAGTGTGGGCCGGCCGCCCGACGCAGGACATGGGGCCGTGCAAGGCCTAATGACCCAGCCAGCCAGGACGGGCCCAAGCGTTCGCGCGCCGCTTCCCTCCCTCCCTCCCTCTCTACCTCCTACTCCTACTGCCACAACCGCTGCTTCCCTCCTGCTGCTCCTACTCTGCTGCCAAAACCACTTTCTGAAATTCGTCGCGTCGACTCGACGGACAAAGGCATATACGGGAGACTCGGAGCAGCAGTAATAGTCCTAAATGGGCGAGGACCCAACAATAGGCCTGCGAGACGCCACGGGAAAAAGAGAACGATGTATTATGGTCTCGTCCTAAACATTTTAGCACTCGGTCTATGCCTATCGCCCGCTCAGTTGCAAGGTACCGCTTGGTTGCACCTCGGATCTTGCGAGGTAATCCACATCTCTTGGGCATCTCTGGCCAACACATCTTGACTGAAGAGCCAGTGACTCATAATCACAGGCAGAGTTAAGAGGCGATCAGTTGTTGCCACGTCCGGCAGGAGGACAAAACCCTTGACGGAGTAACTGGACTCACAGGGTTCCCCAGGCGCCCGTTTTCAGGTCACATTCATCCCTCGTCCCCAGCAAGGAACACGTCGAAATTCGTACATTACGATGCGGCAGCTTTAGGGCAAAATTCCCATTTTCGCAAACCTGAGTAGGCTTCGTGAGCCGGGCCACCGGTGGGCCAGACCGCAAGAATTCGCACAATGCTCGGCTCACCAGCCAGGTATCAGCTAGTTAACCCAACACTACGTACCTCCGCCTATCCCCTGAGCCTAGCCTGTTTCGCATTATCCCATTCTATTCTTCTATCCGCTATGAAGGATAGAAAATAATTCTGAATATTTTGCGAAGTATCGTTAAGGTATAGGAAAATCATAGACAGATGAACAGCAAAATATAAGAAGAAAAAGTAAGCGAGTGTCGCCACCACAAGAGTGTGTAGCCTCCATGTCCCTCGCCCCTGTAGGATCTGATCCCTCCCTCGCCTGGTCCTGCGACACCTCTTGTTTCTCTGGTGAGGAGCACAGTGTTGCCTGATGGCCTATACGGTGGTCACTGCTGGTTTACCCAACCATCATTCAGACGAGCATCAGAAAATCAGTCGTACAAAGGAAAAAAAGTAGTTTAGAATATATGATTGAGTTCAAATCTTTTTTCAAAGGTTCGTTTTGCCTTTGATTATATGGTTTATAAATGCCTCATAATTCTCTCTCGGTTGATTACAATTTATGTACTATAGTAATGTCTTTGTGAAGCCTATATATATATATATATATATATATATATATATATATATATATATATATATATGTAATTTTCTGTGGAGCGAAAGATGTACGGCCACCTCAAGGACCTTCTCGCCCTCAAAGGGGCTAACATTATCCTGCCTCCCCGTGCAGCGCAGCCGCAAAGTTACATGAGCTGCCTAATAAGGGTCTTGACACAGCAGATCTAACTACACACACACACACACACACACACACACACACACACACACACACACACATATATTTATATTTTATTATACTTTGTCGCTGTCTCCCGCGTTTGCGAGGTAGCGCAAGGAAACAGACGAAAGAAATGGCCCAACCCACCCCCCCATACACATGTATATACATACGTCCACACACGCAAATATACATACCTACACAGCTTTCCATGGTTTACCCCAGACGCTTCACATGCCCTGATTCAATCCACTGACAGCACGTCAACCCCGGTATTCCACATCGATCCAATTCACTCTATTCCTTGCCCTCCTTTCACCCTCCTGCATGTTCAGGCCCCGATCACGCAAAATCTTTTTCACTCCATCTTTCCACCTCCAATTTGGTATCCCACTTCTCCTCGTTCCCTCCACCTCCGACACATATATCCCCTTGGTCAATCTTTCCTCACTCATTCTCTCCATGTGCCCAAACCATTTCAAAACACCTTCTTCTGCTCTCTCAACCACGCTCTTTTTATTTCCACACATCTCTCTTACCCTTACGTTACTTACTCGATCAAACCACGTCACACCACACATTGTCCTCAAACGTCTCATTTCCAGCACATCCACCCTCCTGCGCACAACTCTATCCATAGCCCACGCCTCACAACCGTACAACATTGTTGGAACCACTATTCCTTCAAACATACCCATTTTTGCTTTCCGAGATAATGTTCTCGACTTCCACACATTCTTCAAGGCTCCCAGGATTTTCGCCCCCTCCCCCACCCTATGATCCACTTCCGCTTCCATGGTTCCATCCGCTGCCAGATCCACTCCCAGATATCTAAAACACTTTACTTCCTCCAGTTTTTCTCCATTCAAACTTACCTCCCAATTGCCTTGACCCTCAACCCTACTGTACCTAATTACCTTGCTCTTATTCACATTTACTCTTAACTTTCTTCTTTCACACACTTTACCAAACTCAGTCACCAGCTTCTGCAGTTTCTCACATGAATCAGCCACCAGCGCTGTATCATCAGCGATCAACAACTGACTCACTTCCCAAGCTCTCTCATCCACAACAGACTTCATACTTATATATATATATATATATATATATATATATATATATATATATATATATATATATATATATATATATATATATATATATATCTTTTCTTTTTTTTCAAACTATTCGCCATTTCCCGCATTAGCAAGGTAGCGTTAAGAACAGAGGACTGGGCCTCTGAGGGAATATCCTCACCTGGCCCCCTTCTCTCTTCCTTCTTTTGAAAAAAAAAAAAAAAAAAACCGAGAGGGGAGGATTTCCAGCCCCCCGCTCCCTCCCCTTTTAGTCGCCTTCTATGACACGCAGGGAATACGTGGGAAGTATTCTTTCTCCCCTATCCCCAGGGATAATATATATATATATATATATATATATATATATATATATATATATATATATATATATATATATATATATATATATGTTTATTTTTTTTTATTATACTTTGTCGCTGTCTCCCGCGTTTGCGAGGTAGCGCAAGGAAACAGACGAAAGAAATGGCCCAACCCCCCCCCCCCCTACACATGTATATACATACGTCCACACACGCAAATATACATACCTACACAGCTTTCCATGGTTTACCCCAGACGCTTCTCATGCCCTGCTTCAATCCACTGACAGCACGTCAACCCCGGTATACCACATCGATCCAATTCACTCTATTCCTTGCCCTCCTTTCACCCTCCTGCATGTTCAGGCCCCGATTACACAAAATCTTTTTCACTCCATCTTTCCACCTCCAATTTGGTCTCCCTCTTCTCCTTGTTCCCTCCACCTCCGACACATATATCCTCTTGGTCAATCTTTCCTCACTCATCCTCTCCATGTGCCCAAACCAATTCAAAACACCCTCTTCTGCTCTCTCAACCACGCTCTTTTTATTTCCACACATCTCTCTTACCCTTACGTTACTCACTCGATCAAACCACCTCACACCACACATTGTCCTCAAACATCTCATTTCCAGCACATCCATCCTCCTGCGCACAACTCTATCCATAGCCCACGCCTCGCAACCATACAACATTGTTGGAACCACTATTCCTTCAAACATACCCATTTTTGCTTTCCGAGATAATGTTCTCGACTTCCACACATTCTTCAAGGCCCCCAGGATTTTCGCCCCCTCCCCCACCCTATGATCCACTTCCGCTTCCATGGTTCCATCCGCTGCCAGATCCACTCCCAGATATCTAAAACACTTCACTTCCTCCAGTTTTTCTCCATTCAAACTCACCTCCCAATTGACTTGACCCTCAACCCTACTGTACCTAATAACCTTGCTCTTATTCACATTTACTCTTAACTTTCTTCTTCCACACACTTTTCCAAACTCAGTCACCAGCTTCTGCAGTTTCTCACATGAATCAGCCACCAGCGCTGTATCATCAGCGAACAACAACTGACTCACTTCCCAAGCTCTCTCATCCCCAACAGACTTCATACTTGCCCCTCTTTCCAAAACTCTTGCATTTACCTCCCTAACAACCCCATCCATAAACAAATTAAACAACCATGGAGACATCACACACCCCTGCCGCAAACCTACATTCACTGAGAACCAATCACTTTCCTCTCTTCCTACACGTACACATGCCTTATTTATTTATTTATTTTGCTTTGTCGCTGTCTCCCGCGTTTGCGAGGTAGCGCAAGGAAACAGACGAAAGAAATGGCCCAACCCACCCCCATACACATGTATATACACACACGTCCACACACGCAAATATACATACCTATACATCTCAGTGTACACATATATATACACACACAGACACATACATATATACCCATGCACACAATTCACACTGTCTGCCTTTATTCATTCCCATCGCCACCTCGCCACACATGGAATACCATCACCCTCCCCCCTCATGTGTGCGGGGTAGCGCTAGGAAAAGACAGCAAAGGCCTCATTCGTTCACACTCAGTCTCTAGCTGTCATGCAATAATGCCCGAAACCACAGCTCCCTTTCCACATCCAGGCCCCACACAGCTTTCCATGGTTTACCCCAGACGCTTCACATGCCCTGATTCAATCCACTGACAGCACGTCAACCCCGGTATACCATATATATATATATATATATATATATATATATATATATATATATATATATATATATATATATATATATATTATCCTTGGGGGTAGGGGAGAAAGAATACAGCCCACGTATTCCCTGCGTATCATAGAAGGCGACTAAGAGGGGCGGACGCGAAGGGCTGGAAGTCCTCCCTTCCTGTATTACTTTCACACTTAAAACAGCTCTGAACTTTTACGCTACACACACTGAGTGTGAGCACCAGGGCTTCCATGACTGCCATCGCCATACGCACGTTGATGCCGTTGCATCCAATCACCAGTCGGTCCTCTGGTATAACCAGTTCTCCAAGTCAACCCATCCATTTTTCCTTTTCCACACTCTGCTTCTCCTCCTAGTACCCTCTACTGTACTGCTGTATGTCATCGTGACCAGCCTATCATCTCCCATACTCTACACGACCTCACACTCCTCAAACACACTCACCCTACGCCTGCGTAATGACCTCTTCACGCCACATCACCTTCGCACGTCCTCCCGTCACGCCCGTGTATCCTTTTAATTTCAACTTCACTTCGTAGAGGTTATCCAGGTCTCTTGGTGTTCGACCTCTCATGACCTGGGCGTTGGGTCAAGCACTCCTTCACATACCCATCTTCGCACACTCGTCCCTCAAGCCTCCACCAGAGCTTTATCTTCAGCCCCTAAATTTCCTCCTGTTATCTACAACTTCCATTTCTCCGTCACGCAGCTTAATCTTATATACTCTTATCTCTTATCCCTTTTAAGGCCTAACGTCTCACTTTTATTCACATTCTCTCACACCCTATCTCCCTGCCTCCTACATACCTCATCGAACCGTCTCTCCATTTCGTCCAGCAGCCTGACAACGCAGCATCATCTGCATACATGAGCAACAACATCATATACGTTTTTCCATGATTAAGTTATCGCACCAGAGCCACCACCACACACCTCTCCTTCATCTCACACAACGCCGTTGTTCATGAAGGAATAAGACAGATAACCACCGCGACATTATCACTCAACCTTGAGGAACGCTTACATATATTTGTGACATTGTCTCTCATACCACCACCACCACCACCACGTACCCTCACACACGTACTACTTTACCACCACCACCACGTACCCTCACACACGTACTACTTTACCACCACCACCACCACCACCACGTACCCTCACACACGTACTACTTTACCACCACCACCACGTACCCTCACACACGTACTACTTTACCACCACCACCACCACCACCACGTACCCTCACACACGTACTACTTTACCACCACCACCACGTACCCTCACACACGTACTACTTTACCACCACCACCACCACCACCACGTACCCTCACACACGTACTACTTTACCACCACCACCACGTACCCTCACACACGTACTACTTTACCACCACCACCACCACCACCACGTACCCTCACACACGTACTACTTTACCACCACCACCACGTACCCTCACACACGTACTACTTTACCACCACCACCACCACCACCACGTACCCTCACACACGTACTACTTTACCACCACCACCACGTACCCTCACACACGTACTACTTTACCACCACCACCACCACCACCACGTACCCTCACACACGTACTACTTTACCACCACCACCACGTACCCTCACACACGTACTACTTTACCACCACCACCACCACCACCACGTACCCTCACACACGTACTACTTTACCACCACCACCACGTACCCTCACACACGTACTACTTTACCACCACCACCACCACCACCACGTACCCTCACACACGTACTACTTTACCACCACCACCACGTACCCTCACACACGTACTACTTTACCACCACCACCACCACCACCACGTACCCTCACACACGTACTACTTTACCACCACCACCACGTACCCTCACACACGTACTACTTTACCACCACCACCACCACCACCACGTACCCTCACACACGTACTACTTTACCACCACCACCACGTACCCTCACACACGTACTACTTTACCACCACCACCACCACCACCACGTACCCTCACACACGTACTACTTTACCACCACCACCACGTACCCTCACACACGTACTACTTTACCACCACCACCACCACCACCACGTACCCTCACACACGTACTACTTTACCACCACCACCACGTACCCTCACACACGTACTACTTTCATTACAAGAGCTGTACACAGCAGTCACAACTCTCCCATGCACACAATATAGTCAACTCTTATCTATTCATCATCTGCCTTCTCTAAATGTGTATATAGATATCGCGTATGTATTTTGGCCCTTCCTGAACACAAGCTTATCTGTGGTCATGGTAGAGGGCAGCTGTAGAGGCCAAGACAAGCTTAGCTGGTGCAGGCTGGACCCGTGCCTCCCACACATAAACCCTGCCCTTCCTTCACCAAGGATAAGGATGAAGATAGTAAGGAGCTGCAGCTGCTGTACCTGATAATAATTGTGATAATATTGGTAATGATAATCAAACTCATTATTAAGTTGACGGAATGAAAATGGTTATAAAAAGTTTACTCGTATTTCTGTCAATTTTCACGATCTAAGATAATTATGATCTTATTTCCATATAGTCATTTTCTTTGATATCTAATTCGTTGTAGATGTTCGTTATGTGCAAATCCTCCAGTGTTCTGCTGTTGTAAGCCAGTAATGTCTCGGGGAAAACTCCGCCTCAATGTAGCGACATGTTTCCCCTCAAGGGTAAGCCAGTGATGGGGATTAGTGAGGGATCTTGTGGTACATAGAGTGTGGTCCTCTCCACTGTACAGAGGACATGATGAGTGGAGGGAGGGAGGGAGGGCCTGACTGCTGCAGGCAGATGGTAGGGAAGGTTCAACGAAGAGAATCAAATGAAGGGGGAAAAACCGAGGTTGGAAATTGTATTGATCACACTCGGGTAACCTTAACTTCGCTCATACCATTTCAGGTTTGTAAATAAACGCGATGTAAATAGGGTGAGGGTGAGGGTCACAGTGAGTGAGTCTCATGCAGCACGATGTGCCTGGGGAGGAGGTACACATCAGTGTACTCCGCAGGTGTTGGTATGACTTCCCTGCTGCCGTATGTGTACATTCTGACGCGTGTGACGTATAACTCGGAGCGCGGTTGAACTGGTGTGAGTTACGGCTCGTGGTGGTTGTCAACGCCAGCGCGTACATTGATTGTTATTTAGATTGTCGTAAATAAGAGAAGGATCACTTGGTGTGGTCTCGTGTCGGGATAAGTCGGAAGTCTGAGGTAAACAAGTGTTATATAGGTACACTATAGGCTTAAGTAGACCAGTGGTGCCTCTAGAACGTTCACTCATGCCCGAGTACACAACAGACTGAGGTAAACCAGAGTGGTACCTTCAGATGTTGACTTGTGTCGGGGTATTCAGTACACTGGGGTGAATCATGAATACTTCCTCCCCCTCCGCCCTCAGGGTGCTGGCTTGTGTTGGGTTACTCAGTTGGTTAAGGTAGATCAGAGGGTGACTCCAGGAATTGACGTGTGTTAGGGTATTCATGGGTCATCCCCGCGTTCTGTAGTACACGCAGGCACCGGCCACCTTCAGGAGATGTGATGATTGCACTGGGTACCATAGGACATCTCGAGACATTCCTGAACACCCACACACGAGAGACAGAGACAGATGATACGCGACCATTCTAGGATGTTTGCTGGTAATGTGGGATACTTTTGCAGTCCTTCATGGTGCTTTAAGGGTATCTCCAGGCCCCCACCTGAGCCTGTAGGCTCTCTTTGGCATGTTCAAGCACTTTTCGACGTATCTAGGCACTCTGGAAGACTTGCAACCACTCCAGGTTATTCCCAGGTGTTCCAGACCATCCCCGGGCACTTCACGGGATACCCAGACCTCGTGGGACATCTATTGGCTCCGTGGAAGGCAGTCCAGGACACTTGTAGGGACTTTGGAACATGTTATGCACTCCAGGACACCTGTGGGCACAGTAGAACATCTATAAGCACTCCAGGACACTTGTAGGACTGCAGAACATCTCTATGAGCACTCCAGGACACCCGTGGGTACTGTAAAAGATCTGTCAGCACTGTAAAACATTTAAGGGCACTACTGAACATCTATTAGCCTCTGGCACACATGAACGCGCCTCAGGACAGCTTCAGGCATTGCAAGGCTCGGAGAGGTCTAGATGCGACCCCCAGGGTAGATGGATGCAAGCCCCAGCCTCTATTCTTCTCCCTCCTCTGCCTATTTATGAACGTGTGACTACGTGATGCCCTTGGTGTTCCAGTAGCGCCTTTGATCTGTCGTCAGTCCTCCACTCCTTTTCCAGGGATGTGAACTTCGCTGCAGCTCGTGTATATATCTTCATAAAGAACGTGATAAGAAGTAACATTCTAGTTCCCTGTCTTCCCTCTGGACTTTAGTTTCCCGTCCTCAACGCTTCCAGCCGTTTGTTCATTCGTTCGTTCCACAAGATGATTAAATGGCGCTCATCTGGGGAACGTTCCAACGAGGGCCAGTGAGGTTGTAAACCAGCAGTTAGGTTAGTTTACCTTCTGTTACCAGTGCAAAGGCATCAACAACAGAGCAGTGTTGGTTGCCTTGCTTTATGGACACCGATGCCCCACCTGCCAGCCCTTCTGTACTGCGGGGTTAGCGTCACGCAGCGGTGGTCTGACCTGGACGCCCCTACCCCGGGCGCCGCCGCTTTATCAACCACAGGGACTGACGGGGAGCTGCACAGGGTCGACTGTAGGGGCGGGCAACCGGGCTGTGGTTGTGGAGGGGTCGAATGTAGGGGCGGGGAGCCACGCTGTGGCTGTAGAGGGACTGGAAATCAGTGTATCACTGTAAAGGGTCGACTGTAGCTGGCGCGGGACGGGTTTATGACTGTAGATGGTCGACTGTAGCGGGCGGGTGACCGATGTATGACTGTAGATGGTCGAGTGTAGGGGCGGGGGACCGGCGTATGACTGTAGATGGTCGAGTGTAGGGGCGGGGGACCGGCGTATGACTGTGGATGGTCGAGTGTAGGGGCGGGGGACCGGCGTATGACTGTAGATGGTCGAGTGTAGGGGCGGGGGACCGGCGTATGACTGTGGATGGTCGAGTGTAGGGGCGGGGGACCGGCGTATGACTGTGGATGGTCGAGTGTAGGGGCGGGGGACCGGCGTATGACTGTAGATGGTCGAGTGTAGGGGCGGGGGGAAGGCTGGAGCACGCACCGGCACCTGTAACAAGAGACGGGTACTACTGTTACATGCGGGCAGCCCCATGCATTAGTAGACTCAAATATACACCACGCCTCCTGCTCCTCCTCCTCCTCCCCTCTGTTCCTCCGCCTCTTCCTGCTGTTGTATTATCCGCCACTGGTATTGTAGCTGCCGCTGGTGCTCACGCTGGTCATGACATGGCTGCTGGTGAAGTTATAGGTGACTGATGATATTCGAAGATTATGATTGGAGATTATTTTAGTCTGCCGTCCGTATGTCCAGTAGTCATCACCGCCAACACAGGTGTTGTAGCTGAATGTCGTGGTTGCTGCTGTTATTTCAGCTGCTGCTAAAGCGACAGCTGTTTTCACTGCAGCTGTAGTTGTGTCCCTCGGTATACGCTGGTTGGCAGCCTTCGTCCTATAGGTACCACATACCCTGACATGTAGACCTGCCCAGGTTGGTGTGTTAGAGGGTGTGCAGGTGTAATGGTTTGATGATTCGCTTGGCCTGCAGGTTTACCGCCTGGCACACACCTGTAGGTTTACCGCCTTGCACATACCTGCAGGTTTACCGCCTGGCACACTACCTGCAGGTTTACCGCCTGACACAATCCTGCAGGTTTACCACGTGGCACATACCTGCAGGTTTACCACCTGACACAATCCTGCAGGTTTACCACGTGGCACATACCTGCAGGTTTACCACCTGGACCATACCTGCAGGTTTACCGCCTTGCACATACCTGCAGGTTTACCTGGTTGTTTGTGTAAACGATGTGGTGGTGGTTTACTGGTTGATCACACACCTGTCAAGTTGTTCACTCTGAATTTCGTTGAGTTTCGCGTTTATGTTCGTTATATCGACGGAGTACGTCATTCTCCTCTTGTCCGTCCACACTAACGAGCGTACTTCACTACTTAATTGCCTCGATCAGGTCCAGCAAGTGTCCGGAAAACCGCTGCTGAATTCTGTCATTTTTTTGTTGTCCCATCGCTGCTAAGGTTTGTGTTTTGAAATTCAGTCGCTGTTAACTACATGGTATAAACAGGTCTACAGCGAGGGACAGTTATGCTCCAGCGAACTTTGTGATTGTTGTGTTGTGCACGGAGATAGATAGATAGATAGAGAGAGAGTGATGGGGGATTGGAGAGGCAGCAGGACCCAGCACTGGGTCAGACCAGTTGACGGAAGGGGACCTGGGAAGGTTCATTTAATCGAGGGTCAGTAGCGGCTGCCACTGTGAGAGAAGGAGATGCCCGAACACATTCTGTCTCCTGCAAGATCTTTCTCAAGAGTGACGCAGAATGCTTATAAAAAACCACGAAAGGTCTTGCGCCCAGAGATGGTCATAGACAGGGTGGTAATGTAGTGCCCACAGTGGGTCATGGGTCAGGTTGGGAGGTAGTGTCCACAGTGGGTCATGGGTCAGGTGGGGAGGTAGTATCCACAGTGGGTCATGGGTCAGGCGGGAAGGTAGTGTCCACAGTGGGTCATGGGTCAGGTGGGAAGGTAGTGTCCACAGTGGGTCATGGGTCAGGTTGGGAGGTAGTATCCACAGTGGGTCATGGGTCAGGTTGGGAGGTAGTGTCCACAGTGGGTCATGGGTCAGGTGGGAAGGTAGTGTCCACAGTGGGTCATGGGTCAGGTGGGGAGGTAGTGTCCACAGTGGGTCATGGGTCAGGTGGGAAGGTAGTGTCTACAATGGGTCATGGGTCAGGTGGGGAGGTAGTGTCCACAGTGGGTCATGGGTCAGGTGGGGAGGTAGTGTCCACAGTGGGTCATGGGTCAGGTGGGGAGGTAGTGTCCACAGTGGGTCATGGATCAGGTGGGAAGGTAGTGTCCACAGTGGGTCATGGGTCAGGTTGGGAGGTAGTGTCCACAGTGGGTCATGAGTCAGGTGGGAAGGTAGTGTCCACAGTGGGTCATGGGTCAGGTGGGGAGGTAGTGTCCACAGTGGGTCATGGGTCAGGTGGGGAGGTAGTGTCCACAGTGGGTCATGGGTCAGGTGGGGAGGTAGTGTCCACAGTGAGTCATGGGTCAGGTGGGGAGGTAGTTCTCGGGCCTCTGGTTGGGGTGAACGGGTCATTTATGACTGACTTGTGGGGAATTGATTTCCGGCGAGTTTGTCGTCCGTGTTGATCAGTGGACGTGTTCGTGGTCCTCACGTCCTGCAGGTGTGGGCGTCCGTGTTGATCAGTGGACGTGTTCATAGTCCTCACGTCCTGCAGGTGTGGGCGTCCGTGTTCATCAGTGGACGTGTTCATGGTCCCCACGTCCTGCTGGTGTGGGCGTCCGTATTCATCAGTGGACGTGTTCGTGGTCCTCACGTCCTGCAGGTGTGGGCGTCCGTGTTCATCAGTGGACGTGTTCATGGTCCTCACGTCCTGCAGGTGTGGGCGTCCGTGTTCATTAGTGGACGTGTTCGTGGTCCTCACGTCCTGCAGGTGTGGGCGTCCGTGTTCATTAGTGGACGTGTTCGTGGTCCTCACGTCCTGCAGGTGTGGGCGTCCGTGTTCATTAGTGGACGTGTTCGTGGTCCTCACGTCCTGCAGGTGTGGGCGTCCGTGTTGATCAGTGGACGTGTTCATAGTCCTCACGTCCTGCAGGTGTGGGCGTCCGTGTTCATTAGTGGACGTGTTCATGGTCCTCACGTCCTGCAGGTGTGGGCGTCCGTGTTCATTAGTGGACGTGTTCGTGGTCCTCACGTCCTGCAGGTGTGGGCGTCCGTATCGTCTAGAAGTGATGATTGTGTGTCACTGTTCGTTGTGTGTGTCACTGTTCGTTGTGTGTGTCACTGTTCGTTGTGTGTGTCACTGTTCGTTGTGTGTGTCACTGTCCGTTCACGTAGGACGGTAGACTACACGTGTTGAACAGTGTTGTGAGTGACTGATGCCCGACGCTATGGTGTTGTCGATATCTCAGCTGGTTACATCCACCTGGGCGCAGGTGGTCGAGGCGCAGTACCGCTTTATTTCAGTGAATTTCTAAGTATTCGTTACTTACAGTGACTTCACAGTATTACCTGGTATTTCCATGAGGACAACACACGTCAAACAAGTTTCTGGTTAATTTCCTCAATTGTAAATAGAATTAAGAGTTCAGTGATATTTATTATTATTTGTGTGTTGTGTCTCTCGAATACTGATAAAGATCCTTGAAACGAGATCTTGCAGGTGACTAGAGAAAGACCGTGTAAACCCGCTTAATGTTATTAGTGTGAACCACCGATGTTTGTCAAGGCGTCATGCTGTAGACTAATCTAGTTTACAATCACTGTCCGGTAAGTCAAGGGTATGGTCAGTGTGGTGGTGCTGGCTTGTGCACAGTGTACGGTGGATATATAAACAAGTCCAGATTTGAGTATCATCCCAGTCTTCAGGTATCTCAGTCATCAGAGTTCCTCAGATCACCGAGAGCAGCACGTCGGTACGACATTACGACCCTGGAACACGTCGCTACGACCACTAGAATACACCAGGACGACTCCTCTAGGTATGATGGTCCGACCTTAGACCCAACCCTTAGTGTTCAAGGGCCATAGTCGTACCATCGTGATTAAGGGTCGTCGTGTCGTGCTCAGGAGTCGTACAGTCGTCGGGTACACAAACCTGTGCATTTCCTTCCCTTGCGGACGTAGTGTGTGTGTGTGTGTGTGTGTGTGTGTGTGTGTGTGTGTGTGTGTCTTGAAAGCAACGGACGAGCGTATGGTTCATGAGCAAGCGAATCGAGCTATCTACATGATGACGTAAACATCTAACATATTTTACACTGTGAGGTCAACAGTACTACTGATAAATACACGTATAGAGGAATAGTTTACCAGCGAGATGAAACATCAGGAAGATGAATATGTTAATGAGGCGGCAGGAATCAAGCAGAGAAGATCGGGATGAAATCACGAGTAATTACTGTTACCCGAAGTGTGTTGTATATCAGGGTTTGCCCGACTCATTCAACACCTGTTGTGCTTGGAAAGAGTATTGCACGGCGAAGTGTTCCGAGGTCCGGGAGGATCATCCTGACGGAGAGGTTCTTAAGTTGAAGCTGTGAACACTGTGGTTGTTGTGTGGCTTCTGCATCAGTCGCCACCCGCTGATACGTTCTGTGAACTTGATGGTGTACTGGGGAAAGTGAGGACGACGGTGAGGGGAAAGTGAGAGCAGTTCAAGGAATGTATATTAAAAGACATGTCCTTCTTTGTCGCCAGCAAACACAGGATGGTAGAGTCGTTTTTCTCAGATAAAT
Organism: Panulirus ornatus; assembly: GCF_036320965.1. NCBI lineage: Eukaryota > Metazoa > Arthropoda > Malacostraca > Decapoda > Palinuridae > Panulirus > Panulirus ornatus. The sequence continues at coordinate 24,146,204 of NC_092242.1, read as the reverse complement.
GGGTATGATTATGTCATTAGTGACGTTTGGTATCACAGTGTTTTTGATGGTGTGATTGTCAACATACCAGACAGGGCAGCGGCCAACAGGAAGGCTGCGGCAGCTGCAACCACGACTGCTGACGGAGGAGGAGGCCCGGCCAGGCTCATGGACGAACCAGGTCACTAGACTCCTATGATAAGACTGCATGTATGTATCTGTCGCTGCTGCAGGTGTAGGTCACTGGTCCGGCACTGTGGTGCGGACGAGTGCCAAGTAATTGCTGTATTTCCACCCACAGATTACAGTCCAGGGAGACGCCAGAGCAGCCTCACAGACAAGACATCTACCGGGATTTTAGACGTAGCCCAGACAATTTGCCCATGACAGATGACGTAGCTTGTAGTGTAAACGCAAGGCGGTTCATTGGTGGACGCTCAACGAGTGTATAACTATATCGTTAGACATGAGAGGGACTGAGGCTGATTATTGTAAGGAGCTAATGTTGATGATTTTATTTTTGCAGGTATGTGTTTGATGGTCGTGCCCTAGACACCAGCCAGGCCTGAAGGTATGTGAGCGTCTCTCTCTCTCTCTCTCTCTCTCTCTCTCTCTCTCTCTCTCTCTCTCTCTCTCTCTCTCTCTCTCGTTTCTTTAATCACCTCTGCCATCTTGTTTCCCGGACAAAAGGATGCCAGGGAGGCAAGGTGGCGAGGGAGATAAGCGTCAGGAAGACAAAGTGGCAGGAAGACACAGACTTATTAGGAAGGCAGGAGGCAGTGTCAAGCAGATAAGGAGGTAGGGTTAGCGGAGGCAAGCAGCGACGGTCTCGGGCAGGTGCGCCGTCAGGAGGAGGAGGAGGAGGAGGAAAGTGCTAGAAAGACAGAGTTTCAGGAAGACAAGGAAGGAGGTGAGTTGTAGGAGAGGCAGTGGAACAACGTATAAGGCAGCTCGTGTCTCCGAGTGAGGCTGAGATAAAGTATCAGGGAGCTGATACTACTAAGAGTGAGGCAAAGTATCACGGAGATTGTCACTAAGCATGAGTCAGGGGGAATATCAGGGAGAGAACGTCCTCGTTTGTGAGGGAAGTGTAGATTCTGTGTGTCAGGAAGACACGGAAGTGAGAAGTGTCAGAGCCACGGTGTGAGGGAGGGGGAGTGTGGTGGAGGTAAGTGGTGTGAAGTTAGAGATGTGGTCAACAACGTGTACCATTAGTTTTCAGGGTGAGGTAGAGGCTGGTCCACAGCAACTCTGGTTCTGCAATATCTGTAGTAATATGTAATTAAGGTAATTACCTGGAATCATGTGTACATCTGCGTGGTGCCTTTCCAAGTGCCTCCCTCCGCAGCATTACAACTGTTGCCTTTCCGATGTGCTTCATCTTTGTCTCAAATACACTAGTTCTGTGTACTCTTATGTGTACTCTTAACCATCTCTGTACTTCCTCTGTGAAGGTAGCTGAAGAGAAATGTCTGGATTTGATGTTGTGAGTGTTGGGTAGGCGTGGAGGGGCGGTAGGGTAGGCGTGGAGGGGCGGTAGGGTAGGTGTGGAGGGGCGGTAGGGTAGGCGTGGAGGGGCGGTAAGGGTAGGCGTGGAGGGGCGGTAGGGTAGGCCTAACAGGGAGAGCAACAGCAGCAGCAGCAGCAGCAGTACCGGAAACATCTCCCCGGTGATGACAGCTGAGGTCTGTCCCTGCTGCTCTGGGAGGCCTTACCCCGTCCGTCCACCCGTTTTACAACCCTCCCACGCCTCCCCCGCCAACGTATTCTCCAGGTGCTCCTGGGAACTTGGTCTCCGTGCCCATCGAACGAAAAGTTTGCCTCGTCCAGAACTTGGTGATGTGACGTTACCCACACCAGCTCTGGTCTTCTCGAACCTCGACGACCATCGTCCGGAATTACATTACAGTTATTTTGAGTTTCGATGTAAGGTAATATAGAACACGTTCCCCAGATTGTCTCTGGAATATGATTGCTAAGGTAATCCTTCCAACTGGGTCTCTGTGGTCGTTTATAGAACATGAACTCCAGGTTACCTTATGACCATACGTCTTCAAGTTGTCTTTTAGACGTAGAAATTTGCCAGAGGAGATTCTCCAGTTCGTCTTGGTTCATATTCTTCATGTGTCATTTCTAGCTCGATCTCCGGAATGCTTTAAGAACATTATATCTGGATGATTTTCGGATATATCTACCGTCTCCAGCTGGACGTGTGAGACGTGGTGTAACACAAGTTGAGGAGCACCATGACCTGAGGAAGTGTAATGATGCTGTGTCCACAGACACAGACACAGCCTCATGATGGATGAGGGGACTCGTCCAGGGTTGGCACTGGTGCAGGTGGGCTGGGGGTCCACCGTTAGGATGCTTGGAGCACACGTCTCGGTGAGGAGAACGAAGAAACCTGGGGCAGTTTAGAGCTACCTGTCACTCATAGTATGGTGGATGGCCTGGACCAAGTTATGGAGGAGCATGGTAGCTGGTGGGCTGAGTGTGTGTGTGAGGCCCTCCCTCCAAGTTCTGAAGTTGTCTGGATAACAGCATACTAATATGGTCTTCACATAACGTGATGGTTAATGATGATCTAAAATGGCTTTTGTTTCTCTGTGTATATACACAGACAAACCGTAGCTGGGGTAGTGTGGATGAAACGTACGTAGCAGTGAGTCGGTGGCGGCAAGTACAGAGCGTATTGTGGGTACACAATACGTGGACACAGGAGGGCGACAAGTGGACCTAAGTAAGCCCAGGGGTTGATGAAGCCCTCGTCATGTTGTATAAAGCGCGAGAACAGCGTTAATGGCACTGGTATGATAAAAACAGTGTCGTGTCGATTTTAGGGCACTCGCCAACATGATGTAAACTTGTGTGTGTGTGTGTGTGTGTGTGTGTGTGTGTGTGTGTGGGTGTGATAGAAAACTCTTGAAATATTCAGGAGTCATAGCTTTCTGTAATTTTCTAGATAAACTTGTGATCTAGACGTCATCTGGAGTGTAACGATATAACGCTACGTGGTCCATTGTGGATGGAATCCACGAGGGTGTTGTTGTATGTGTCTACCGCTCGTGATGCTGACTACCACAGTATCTTGGAGGCATCAGTGCTGACGGTGATGGGGGCTGTGGCCCCCCGTGTGACCTGATCTGGTGGGAGGAGTTGGGTAAAAGCAAGTCTTTTTGGCATAGTTACGAACATACTCACACCGTTATGTCCAATATGTGGGGCTATACATTGGAGGAACCTGACGTACATCGCCTGTATGAGACAAGTTGTCCCACACCTTGTGAGGAAGGCTGCTGGAGGAGAGGATAGACGACCGGCCAGGGTTGGAGGAGGCAGATGGCGCGGGTGCACTGCGGGCAGGGCGGGCCAGCCCTCACCAGGCCAAAGTTACCTTCCTCCCAGACCTGGGGTGATGGGCAGGCGTGTGCCTATAAGACAATACCTTGCAGAAGCTCAGTATCTACACCAGTCATGTTACCCACACCACCTCTGGTCGTCTTGAACATCGTCCGGAATTACATTACAATTATGTTGAGTTTGAAAATAAGGCAATACAGTTATTGCTTTGTTGGAAGAGTAAGTGCAGAAGAGGGTGGTTGTGGCGTGTCATTGTGGTACATGATGGCAGACGAATGAACTACAAGGATCGGTTGGCAGTTCCATAGTCTGACACCAGGAGTGTGTATGGCTACATGGCACACCTGGCCAGCAGGTCCACGTGCTTCCTTCATGCGAGTGCGTCCTCTGCAGAATCTCTATGGACGTGTAAACCATTATTTCACACTCGTAATCTAGACATAAAGATCTGCTTTAACACACACACACACACACACACACACACACACGCGCGCGCGCGCGTCAATTACAACCTTGTTCCATCCCCTCTGTCTCACTAGGCCCCAGCCACCTCCATGCTGTTCAGTTCACCAAGCATCTCGGTGTCACTCTGGACGACATACTCAGCTGGAGAAAACTACCTCAGTGTCATCATCAGATCCTCCAGCTGCTCCATATTCTTCGTCGACACAGTACACGGCGACTTTCTGTACTGATCTCGAGAACATGTGCATTACACTCGTTCTTGCCATAACTCATGTGTATATACCCTCCTTCCCGCCAAGTTTACCTTCTTAGCTAGACTAAGATGAGACAGAGTCTAGCTAAGAACCAGCACTGAGGCGTAGGGTAAATGGATCAAGTTGTGAAGTCACATAAAAAGAGCCGATGAGTCATGTATCTCTGGCCTTGACTCCCTATATGTAAGAGCAATATTACATATAAGGACGAATCATCGATTTGTATAATCGGAGCAGCTTCACAGAAGGGAAGAGTTATTGGCATTCAATAGAACACCCAGCTTCTTAAAGGTTGACTTAATTATTAGTGTAATGTGGCGTTTTCAAGATGGATTAGATGTTATGGTGGTATCTGTTATCTGTATTGTGTCTAGTTTGTGTTTATATTGTAAGCTGTGACGAGACGAGACGTAGATTGAGCGAAAGAGGATCGAGTAGATGTGAAAGAAGTGGCAGAATCCATCGTTGGTTGGCTTGGGGATATGAGCACCTTTGGTTATCTGCTGAAGGAAGAAAGTCAGTGATACAAAGGAGAAATAGCGTGGGAGGCCAAACAGAAACCCGAGGAACGCCACAGTCGACGAGGGAAGAGGTAAAGGTTGATTCGTCAGCAACTACCAGAGGGGACGGTGAGGGAAGGATGCTAAAAGAGGTTAGCTTAAAGGTTAAATCCCACTGCTACTCTGTTAAAAGCGTTCAGTATGTCAAGGTCTACGAGGTAGGATCTTCTGAAGTCACACATAAAGGATGACCAGAAAAGAGTAGGATAGGAGAGGACATCACCAGTGGACCTCCCCATTGAGTAGAGCCGTAATTGAGGGTCAGGAAGAAGGCTGAGAGATTCAGGATGCTTAAGAAAATGGAAGTTGAGAAAAGGTTCGAAGACTTCGGAAGTAGTAGAAGTCAGAACAAGAGGATGATGATCAAGAGTCATAATGGTCACCCGTGCTTTAGGATAGGCTGTAGCAATGCAGAATTATCAGAGAAATAAAAGTTTTAGCCTTGAAGCAGAAATGGAAAAGACGAGCAAGCACAGGAGCATATTTACAAGCATTTATTTCCCCTCAAAACACGAAGGATGCCATCAGGTCTGTACGTCTTCCTTTTGTCCAGAGAAAATTCTAATTGCTATTCAATTGTATGGAAAGTGATCATAGGAAGTGGGTATCAGGGGATGAGGGAATATTAGTGTTATCCAAGGTGGAGTTGGAGGAGAAAATTTGACCAAAACGAGTTGGTGTTTCATTAGGAGAGACAGCTATATTTCCGTCATAGCGGCAGAGGAATGTTCTAGATGCTTTTGTCTAAAAACCAGAAAGGCCTCTGGATGGAAGAGAAGATAATGGTTCAAGCTTCCGAATAAAACATTTCCAATGATTTTGGGACGAGATGAAAGGTGGATCATAGTGGGAGGACATGAAAGGATCTTCATTTATACGACATTGCCATGTCTGGTGGCCGAATGACCTGGAGGACAAGGTTGGTTGAACGACGGATTGGAAGAAGATACAATCTTGGAGGAGGACGGGGGATGTATACACCTTCATTCCCGCTTAAAGAGGCTTTTAGTTCAGTGTGAGCAGAGACACAAGCATTAACCAAAGAATGTAGAAAATGTACTTGGAACTTACTGGAAAAGGTGCAGAAAAAGACATGCTTCGAAATCCTTGACATCTCTTGCATCACATGTCCAGTTATTTTATCTATCACTTGTTCCTTCCTTCGTTAGTCACCTGGACTTCACCCGAGCGTTTGAGGTGAAGGTCCTCGCGCCGCCGTCACATCCTGCCACTTGAGATCCCTTGTTCCCATGCTGGAGTTCGGTACTATAAATGCATCAAGATCAAACCGGCTCGTATAACAGCTACAAGAACAGCCCCATCCCACATATTGTAAAAGCCATCAACCATCAATAGACTATATATATGTTAGCCTCCCTCTTCCACTCTCTTAACCCTATGTGTACTGTTGTATATTTTTTTTTTCCATCACTTGCTACCACCACTGCCACCACCACCACCATAGTTATTACTCACACACGGCACTCAGGTTGGGTCACCGCACTTAAACAAGCACCGATGATTAAAACAACAGGTGTAGGGGAGGACAGCAAAGATGACACCAGAATTAAGAAAACTGATTTAGAGTCAGAGATTAGAAGCCACAAGCTTACCCACCATGGAAGAGAGAAGAGTCGTGGGTGACGATGACAATCTTCAACTTTATAATCCATATTGATGACACCAACAGTGAGGTGAACAGTTCTTCACAAGATACTAAGAACAATCACAGAACAGAACACGGAATTATGTGAGGATCTCGTCAGGAAAGATGTAAATATAGTACTTTCATAGTACAAGACGTGTAGATGACTGGAGTAAAGTGAGTGATGAAACTGTGGATGCAGACGTCATACAGAAGTTTAGCGAATCAATGATAAGTGGAGAAAGTTCAGGAGGTGGTTCCCCTGCGAGGGTACATCTCGCTCCTTGTACCGCAGTGATTGGGAATGAACACAGATGGTAGTCAGACCAGAAAGGAACACACCAAAGCCACTTTGCGTCTTTATGAGAAGATTCAGACAGACAAAAGCTTTAACTGGCCTGTGGCACAAGCAAGGAGAAGAAACAGACATCAAAGGTTTTAATTTAATGTCAAATTGAGATTTTTTTTATGTTAGCTGAGGCGACACAGGCAGCTGAGGCCCTAATCAAGGCCATCCGAATATATATATATATATATATATATATATATATATATATATATATATATATATATTTTTTTTTTTTTTTTTTTTCTTCAAACTATTCGCCATTTCCCGCGTTTGCGAGGTAGCGTTAAGAACAGAGGACTGGGCCTTACAGGGAAAATCCTCACCTGGCCCCCTTCTCTGTTCCTTCTTTTGGAAAATTAAAAAAAAAAAAAAAAACGAGAGGGGAGGATTTCCAGCCACCCGCTCCCTCCCCTTTTAGTCGCCTTCTACGACACGCAGGGAATACGTGGGAAGTATTCTTTCTCCCCTATCCCCAGGGATAATATATATATATATATATATATATATATATATATATATATATATATATATATATATATATATATATATATATATATATATATTTCTTCTTTCAAACTATTCGCCATTTCCCGCATCAGCGAGGTAGCGCTAAGAACAGAGGACTGGGCCCCGAGGGAATACCCTCACCCGGCCCAATTCTCCGCTCCTTCCCTTGGAAAATTAAAAAAAAAAAACGAGAGGGGAGGATTTCCAGCCCCCTGCTCCCTCCCCTTTTAGTCGCCTTCTACGACACGCAGGGAATACGTGGGAATTATTCTTTCTCCCCTATCCCCAGGGATAATATATATATATATATATATGTATATATATATATATATATATATATATATATATATATATATATATATATATATATATATATATATATATATATATATATATGGAAAGTACCATCAAAGGGAAGAGGAGGTGAGGGAGTTAGAAAACCCTCGAAGAACGCGACACTAAATGCGAAAACGATGGAAGGAATTCAAAAAGGAATGTAGCTATTGGAGAGAAGATGCAGTTAATGGAAAACGTAGCAGGGGAGAGAAAAAAAAGGGGGATGATATTCATGGATGCCCTTGAGATAGATCCACTTTAGGGTATACCCACAACACCAGAGACCAGAGCACTGGGCATGCTAGAGAACGAACGACAGGAGCAAAGTATATGGTGGTGAGCAGCAGAAGCAGAGGGTACTGATCGCCTGGTGCGGAGGAACGGAGACCTTGGGACACTGAGACGCAGGAACGTAACGCATTATACATGGGAAGAGCATTGCTTCAGCACAACGAGACTTCAACACACACACCAAAGTTTTCTCGAAACATGATTGACGAACCCGAGCAAATGTAAGTAATGAGGACGAGACAAAGTGAGAGACAGCCTTGACATAAGTAGTATCGAGCAGGAAATAAGCTTCAGGATTCTGTATGTGTGAGAAGGACTTGGGAGTCGATATCGTCCCTAACTTGTCGCCAGAATCCTCTGTAAGAACAATTAAGGAATCAAATTGTCTGCTGACAAATATCAAAATGGCTTTCAAGTATATGGATAAGGAAATATTGAGTAAGCTACTCATATCCTACATAAAGGGCAAAAGTAGAATATGCTTCTCAGGTTTGGTCACTTCTAAAGAAGCGCAAAGAGCTAATAGAGAAGGTCTGAGGAAGGGCAGTGAAGATGGTACCAGAATTAAGAAAGCTGAGTCACAGGGAAAAGTTGGAGGCTCTGAATTTACTCACTTTGGAAGAGAGAAGAATGATTGATAACTTGATCACAACCTTAAAGTTTTAAACCAGATCGATGACGTGGACAGTGAACAGTTCTTCGAGAGATGTCGGGGTAGAACAACCAGAGGACATAACATGAAGTTAAGCAAGAAACTTGTTAAAAAGTGTGGAAAGAACTTTTGTGGAATGAGTGGTGAATGAATGGAACAGAATGACTGAGAACATACTCAATGCAGACACCATACTTGAATTATGAGGTTGTCTGATAGTAGAGTACGTTTAAGAGATGGGACCCCACGAGTGTAAAACTCCCTCCCCATACAGTCCAGATAGGTAATTGCACACAGTCACCACCTTCTCCACCACCGCCGCCACCACACCCGTTCCCCGGGTGCCAGCACTCAAACATTTACGGTCACCCAGTAGGTGAGGCACTCCCACTCTGCCCCTGACCTTCTCCTGTCTAAAATTAGTGTGACCTACGACTGTCTTGGGGAGAGCCTCTGTCCGGCAATCGAATTTTGCCTGTGGTCAGCCTCGTGGACTCTTGTCTCCTTACTCACACACGCACCCTCCCTCCCTTCCGCTCTTATCTTTACCCACACACTCTCTCCTTCATACACCTTCGTCCATCTTACCACTGGCCTCAGCACAGTCACTTACAACAAAGCCATGAACGAACCCATCAGCCTTAGTTTGGAAAGAAGTGTCACCTCTTGCCTTGCCAACTTCTGTTAACGTCGCTATTCCGTAAGCCTTCAAGGAGCCATTACAAATCAACCAGTCCCTCACCTGTGGCGTGCTGATGAAAGCTGCCGTGATGGGTCGCACCTGCTGGCTACGTAGGAAGTATGTTGATGACTTTATCAGCGTTGACAAATGCTCTCCCGCCTTACATGGCGATCCGAGACACCTACAGCTGCCTCCAGAACCGGACCACCGCCAGCAACATCATCATGAAGCCAAGCAAGTCAATTAGTATGCACGATAAGCTTGCTTTCGACCTTCGATCATGTCCCACACTTCTACTGTCTCATTATGCCCCTAACCCCTGTCAGCTGTTCAAGCTACCAAGCTTCTCGACGTCATTTTAGACAGTAAACGAAACTGGAAGGGGCACATCAGCGTCATCATCAAATCCTCCATCTGTCCTCTCGTTTTGCTTCTTAGACCTGAGACACTTGGAGGGGATTGATCCCAAAGTCAAGAACGTTTACAAAACTTTTCTTCTTCCCAAAGTTACTCACGCCTTCCCAGCCTCTGTTTATCTCCGTATCCAACACACAACAATGACTAACAGAAAAGTCCATGCAAGATGATCTATGTGGTCTCTTACGCTATGAAGATGCTCAACACAATGGCCCTCCCGACTCTCTCCACCCATCACCCAGACCTCAGCCGACATCCCCGCCACCGTCACCTCCCACCGTCTCCTTGAGCAGCATTGCGGCATCCGAACAGGCGCATCATGGAACCACTTGGCACCTACCGCTACAGGAACCATACCTCATCCCAGTCACATACCGCTACAGGAACCATACCTCATCCCAGTCACATACCGCTACAGGAACCATACCTCATCCCAGTCATTACGAATATCACTTACAATCAGCAGATGATGGATTACCCCCCCCCCCCTCCCTCCCTCGTCTGTGTTGAGAGACTGTCTGGTTGACCTCCGCCCCCCTCCCCATCCCCTCTCTGTTTATATCCTCCTGTTTAAGTTGTATGTGTTTTCTCGTCATATGTTCAACCTTTGGCTTCAGTAAAGTCAACGAACTGTTGATTGAGGTTATTACCATTATGACACGTTCATCTTCCACACTTGGTCGTCTGCACACACCCGGCTTCCTCCCTACATACAGTACGTCCTTCTCGCTCGTGTCCGTTCATGAACACCACCTCTAGTGTACTGCAGCGTCGGGAGTGCTGTCCCTCACCAGGTGAACCCGTGGTTGTGAGACGGCTGTGGGTAAGGGGAACTGCTGGTGTTGGTGCTAACAGTGGGGAGGAGAACCACTGATGGTGGTGCTAACAGTGGGGAGGGACGCCCCTGGTGGTGGTGTTAGTGGTGACAGTAGGGCCAACACGGTGCACGGCCACCATATGTTGCGCATCTTCCTAGATCCGGACCATCGCTGCTGCTGCTGCTGCTGCTGCTGCACCTCTGTATCAGCGCCGGACGTATCCACTGTATCTTCCCTGTATTTTCACAATACCTTCGCTTGGGTAAACCACAATATGTTGCCAGGGTAAACCACAATATCTTTGTTCGGATAAGCTACTGTATTTTCACCATATCTTCGCTACGGTAAACCTCTATATCTTAGCAAGGGTAAACCACTATTTCTTCGCTGCGGTAAACCACTACTTCGACAGGGTAAACTCCTACATCCGCCCCGACCTACCTTGCCCCTGCCTGGCGTGGAGCTCTGACCTAGAACACGTTTATTTCTGTTGGGTTTCCCCTTATTTCTGATAATTTTCATATTCTCTGGTCAACATAGATTCTCTCTCTCTCTCTCTCTCTCTCTCTCTCTCTCTCTCTCTCTCTCTCTCTCTCTCTCTCTCTCTCTCTCTCTCTCTCAGATAGTCCAAAACGTGTCTTCGTAATGACTCGTCACAAATATGGACAGGACAAGACTCTTTTTTTTTTTTTTGGAGTATAGATTTACCTGGATAATTCATTACAGTGTTTTATGAAGTAATTAAAACATTCATCCTTCAGTCAGGTAATCAGAGAGCGCCGCATGTAGCGTTGCTGCAGAAATACATGGGTTATAACTCGTTGTGGACAGGTCTTGTGACGTAGTTATGACGTGGGAAGTGTTCATTGGAGGTGACCTATATCTGACCTTCGTGCACCCAGGGAGGGAAAATATGGCTCTAGTCTTATCAGTTTGAAGATCTCGTTGATGGTCGAGGTCGAGGAGGAAGGAATCATTAGCCTGTGTCATCGCAGATCACCTCCAGCACTGACCACTGACCCCATCATGCCCCGCCGGGCCGCCACAGTACGGCCCTCACAAGCAGCGGGTCATCCAGCACCTGGCAACTGCTGTTGTTGTTGTTGTTGTTGTTGTTAGAGATCAAACCTCTCAACAACTCAGGAGGTGCGGGCCCTGTGCTCTAGGGCGGCCCGCCGGTGGCGAGGGACCTAAGCACTAGGACCTGGGGGGGACTTGTTATCCCACCCGGCCCCTACGAGAGCCAGGCCGCCTCTACTGGCAACTGCCTCGCTCACTTTTCATCACGTAATGTCTACCCTTCCGGTGTTCCTTCCCTCAGCTTGTCCCTGTTCCTCTGCTGCTGTGTTGATGGTAATGTGCGTCTTCACATACCTTCAGTCTCATCCCTTGTTCAGTTTCTTATTGTCTCCCGTACCTCACTAGCCTCATCCATAGTGATTCACAAAACTGCTCATTATCGACTTCGTCAGATCGATCATTTATAAGGAACTTGAAAGTTGCCGTCAGGTCTACTTCCTTCCTCCCCTTACCTAGCATGGGCAGGACTATAGCTCGGACCCAGTCCCTTCTCAGTCGTGCACCTTCCTTGCTTCTGGTACAGATTTTGTTCCCCTTTTGATCGGCCCTTCTCTAGCAGGGACACGTGTTTGGTGGGACGACCACACTGGTCTTGCTAACATAAGTAACATTCATGGCATTAAAGTGAGGGACGTCAGGTTGCAGGTGATGACAGTTTTGACAGATGGTGTCCATACGACTCTCCAGATGTGAGCTTGTGGTGACAGCCACTTAGTAACTGTGTCATCCCTTAAGTCCGTCTTCCATGTACATTCCTATAATGTATTTCTTATGATAAGACAGTCATGGTTTGCGCTTACTGCAGTGACTCGCATCTTCATTATTGTCTTTATTTCCAGGAGTTGTATTTCATGAATCATATATCCTACCACAGCTTGAGTATGTGTAGGTGTCTTTGTGGTCTGTCGCAGTCCTGGGTATTCCTAAGCATCCATAACCTTAGTAGGATGTACAGACTCACAAGATATTTGCAGACATGAGACACAGCCGTGGCTTCGACCGTAGGCTCGGAACATCTCACCAGATGAGGAAGACGAAGGAACCGAAGTGAGAGAAAGAGAAGAGACGACAAAACACCTTTGATCATATGGCAGCTTAAGAGCAAGGGCCTCAAACACCAGTGACCCAAGAAGAACAGAATTACTATGCACAGGAGAGTAAAAAGAAATGAACGAAACACTGAAGCCGTCCCGTGAATCAGGGTTCACTGAGCTAGACATCGAAAGACTCCATCAACAGTGATCACAACCACATCACCAGACCTCTGAAGGGCCGCTGACACAATGACGAAGCTGTCGGCTTTAGCACAAGACTCTTCGAACGCTTTTTAAGGAGTACGAAACAGTATCATGACGGACATTCAACTCCCTTCAGTAAGAACCTGAACTCTGACGTGATCGCTGAGACTCTGTCTTGCATCCCTCCACTCCACAAGGGAGGAAGCAGCGCAAGATCAGAGAAACTTGACCATAAACAATGATGACATGATACATTAGTCAGGTGTTTGAGATATCTCACACATGTGAGTTGACTTGATAAGGAGAACCTGTCTGTACATCTCGGGGCATCAGGCATCATCATTCTCTCTCTCTCTCTCTCTCTCTCTCTCTCTCTCTCTCTCTCTCTCTCTCTCTCTCTCTCTCTCTCTCTCTCATCCTCTACCTTGTATGATACAACGGTGAAAGCACTCATGTATGTAAGCCTCACACTCACACACGCTCACACACACACATTTATATATATATATATATATATATATATATATATATATATATATATATATATATATATATATATATATATATATGTATAGAAAATAGAGGATTACTTTGGATCACTGAGGGCGTGAAGCCGACCTTTCTGTGACCATGATAGTGAGGGAGCTGGAGGAGGTGCGGCAGTAGGCCTCCCTACACACCAACCCGTTTATACTCGTCTCATTTTTAGTAAATTGTTAAAAGTTATTTATTCTGTATCAAGGATTCCTGACTGGGATCAGTGATGAAGATAGACCCACTGGCTCTTGTCCTTCAGAATGTAGAAAAGAAATTGTATATAGTGTAAGTAATTACGAAAATAAAGTAGAGGTCTGGGTAGTGTATCTGACGAGGGGCTCGTGGAGTGTTGGCAGCGGTGGGAGTGATCCCAGCCCACCAGCCCAAGTTGGGCAGGAGGGTGCCAGCCCAGGGCGGGACGCTGGCTGGCTGTCTGGCTGGTGATCTAGACACATCATCTGTGTACTGACCAACCATACTGGGTTCGAGGTTGTTATAGTATAGAACAGTTCCCCTGATAACTGTTTGCTCGTCACCTGCAGGGGAAATGTTAGTGGAGGCAAGTGGGGATGATAGTGATCGTGGAGATGAGTGGGGATAATAGTGATAGTTGAAAGGGGATGATAGTGATAGTGGAGGCAAGTGGGGATGATAGTGACAGTGGAGGTGAGTGGGGATAATAGTGATAGTTGAGAGGGGATGATAGTGATAGTGGAGGCAAGTGGGGATGATAGTGATAGTGGAGGTGAGTGGGGATAATAGTGATAGTTGAGAGGGGATGATAGTGATAGTGGAGGCAAGTGAGAGTGATGAGTGAGGCGAGAAGGCATCACAACCCCTCCCTCCCTCCCTCCCTCCCTCCCTCTACACTGGAGGGAAGACAAGCTATGATGACCTTCAAGTGATGTGTCACTGGCATTATGATGAAGGTGAAGACCAGGTCTTCCTGGGCACCAGATACTGAACTAGGAGACACTGCAGCCCAGCCGAATGGTCTGTGGTGTCTGGACATACGTCTGTAGCGAGGGGGCAGCACGGCATGGCTGCAACAGACCACCTTAACGACACAGAAATGAAACCATGATTCATCTTGAAGGTGAATATAAGGGATGCTACAAGTATAAACTCATCTATGAATATTATTAGATAATTTTAGTCTGACGATTAATGATATGATTACACAAACGCACACACACACACACACATACATACACACACACACACACACACACACACACACACACACACACACGCGCGCGCGCGCGCGCGCCTGGCATGGGCTAGAGTGTGTGTGTGTGTGTGTGTGTGTGTGTGTGTGTGTGCGTAGGAGTAAAAACATGGTACATATAAGATTAAGAGACGGGACAACACGAATGTAAAACGTTCTCCCACAAACCTACAAATACTAGCCATCACACACACACACACATACAAGAGACGAGGCCCCACGACTGTACAACTCCGTCTGCACACAGGACCATAGCAGCCACCACAGCATCCATCGCCACACACGCCACTCTCACTCACCCTTCATCTTCCACCTGCATCAGTGAAGATGAACTGGTCCCACCATCAAGCAGGGACGCACCAGGCCAGGTGAACGTAGCGCGAGTGTCACAGCACCACGGGAATGATGTGGTTTAATCCCCTCTGCCTCCGTGACTGAATAGATTTTTAGGGATCATCCCGAGGGACCGACTTGGTCCCACACCCCTTTATGTCCCTCTTTCAGAATTTCTTGAAGGCGTTTCCATATCTGACGGTCGACTTGGTAATACTGTCGCGACCAGGTGTGTACAGAGGGATTGGTGTTCGGCCTGGCCCAGGGAAGGGAGGGAGGTGGTGTGTCGGCCTGTTTGACGCATGTTCTCCCAACTTAGCTGGGGTAGGGGAGGGGGAGGGGGGGCGCCGAACTTAGCTGGGGTAGGGGGGCGGGGCCGAGCGCCCTATACACGTGTTCTTAAGCAGTTGATGTGAGGGTTGGGGGCTGGCTGCCTCGTGCGAGAGGTTAGGGTGACTCCAGTAGTAGGGAAATGTAGAGGTAAGACATGAAAATAATGTGTGTGAAGCTGTGACCAGTACACACACACACACACACACACACACACACACACATATATATATATATATATATATATATATATATATATATATATATATATATATATATATATATATATATATATATATATATATATATATATATGTTGGAAAGGATCACAATTTTGCGAGTGATCAAGATATTCCTATGAGTCCACGGGGAAAATGAAACTCGATATGAAGGAATAGTTGTTCCAACAATGTTGTATGGTTGCGAGGCGTGGGCTATGGATAGAGTAGTGCGCAGGAGGATGGATGTGCTGGAAATGAGATGTTTGAGGACAATGTGTGGTGTGAGGTGGTTTGATCGAGTAAGTAACGTAAGGGTAAGAGAGATGTGTGGAAATAAAAAGAGTGTGGTTGAGAGAGCAGAAGAGGGTGTTTTGAAATGGTTTGGTCACATGGAGAGAATGAGTGAGGAAAGATTGACCAAGAGGATATATGTGTCAGAGGTGCAGGGAACGAGGAGAAGTGGGAGACCAAATTGGAGGTGGAAAGATGGAGTGGAAAAGATTTTGAGTGATCGGGGCCTAAACATGCAAGAGGGTGAAAGGCGTGCAAGGAATAGAGTGAATTGGAACGATGTGGTATACCGGGGTCGACGTGCTGTCAATGGATTGAACCAGGGCATGCGAAGCGTCTGGGGTAAACCATGGAAAGTTGTGTGGGTCCTGGATGTGGAAAGGGAGTTGTGGTTTCGGTGCATTATTACATGACAGCTAGAGACTGAGTGTGAACGAGTGTGGCCTTTGTTGTCTTTTCCTAGCGATACCTCGCACACATGAGGGGGGAGGGGGTTGTTATTGCCATGTGTGGCGAGGTGGCGATGGAATAGATAAAGGCAGACAGTATGAATTATGTGCATGTGTATATATGTATATGTCTGTGTGTATATATATGTGTACATTGAGATATATAGGTATGTATATTTGCGTGTGTGGACGTGTACGTATATACATGTGTATGTGGGTGGGTTGGACCATTCTTTCGTCTGTTTCCTTGCGCTACCTCGCTAACGCGGGAGACAGCGACAGAGCAAAATAAATAAATAAAATGATAAATAGATAATATATATATCAGTATTCGGACCGTAACATAGTAATTTCTCGAATGTGCAGTTATCACGTATGTAAAAGAGAGAAAGAAAAAATAAGTGGGTTTTCTCTTCGTTTCTAATTAGAAAATAACATCTTACACGATCCATCTGTGGCCTGCCATGTTACAATAACTTTACCTTTACACTGTTTACTGTCGACAAGTTTTTGCTCCACTGTTGACGTGTCTACAGTGACGGGAAGATTACAGTATTCGTCTCCGTCTCTGGTGATTGGAGAGAATTGTACGTCGTCGTTGTCCAGTGGGATTATACGGTTAACGGTGTATGGAGGAACACGCCTCATTGGCCATGTTTATTCAAGACTTTCCAAAGCCTGAAGTTCTCTCGCTCTAAGATGGCCATTCATCCCAGAATGTAATCATGTATTCCTTTTTTTTTTTTTTTTTGCCTACGTTTTCTAACGTTGTGCATCTCGTTTTCTGTTACAGCGTCCCTACACTCACTGTGGCTGAGTCGACTTCTCTTCATCTATACTTATCCGCCTTACTTTCAGTCTTCACTCAGTCCCTCACTGTGGAACCTTTTATTGACATAAACATACTTTAAAAATATCGAGGCATTTCCAGTCTTTGAGGATCGTTTTCTGAGCGTCGGCAGTGCGGTGGGTAGTGTGGTTACCCTACGTTCCAATAAGGCTCTTTTTAACAGTCAGGACCTAGGTGGTCATCTCACAGCAACACAGCTGAACACCCTCCGCTGTGAGTTAGCGTAAGCTGGGCTATTCTGCCAGAAGCTGGGGATGTTGCACGTATACCGCGGTTATTTTCCTTCTGAGCGGCTGTTCAACACGTCTACAGGAGAACATCATTCGTCTCAGTAGAGAGTAAAGCTTGCAAAAGTGGTCCTCTTCCAGTTCTCTCTAAGTTAGAGTGGAATCAAATGCCTTTACTCCATGTCAACTCTACAAACTTTCAACTCTCCTCAACCTTCCCTTTATTCTGCCATGACGTTGCTTCCGTCTCTCTATTTTACAAGTATTATGTTGGTCATGACATTATCGTCAGCTGTCTGCTTGTGTCCCAGCTCCTCAAGTCTTAGTGCTTGTACTCCCAGCATGTGATCGGCTGCTGTGACCCATACCTACAGCAGGAGTGATCATTACTATACCTCCCTCTCCCTCCTCACACAGCAGAGGTGTGGACTCGTATTCCTTCTCTAATCGTTCACTCGTCTCAGATTCTTCCCCTCACACACAACCGACCAGCTGTGATGAAGCCCCGATGTTTGATTATCTTTCTTCTACACTCATTACCTCACGGTTCAAACGAGATGGCCTCGATTGGGCCATGCTTTTGTTCTGCTCTCTCTCTCTCTCTCTCTCTCTCTCTCTCTCTCTCTCTCTCTCTCTCTCTCTCTCTCTCTCTCTCTCTCTCTCTCTCTCTCTCTCTATATATATATATATATATATATATATGTATATATATATATGTGTGTGTGTGTGTGTGTTTATCATTTTATCCTGCCGTTTCTCGTGTGAACGGGGTAGCGCCAGGAACACATGAAGAACTACCTTATTTACCACATTCACTCTTCAGCTGTCATGTGGAATGCACGGAAGCCAGAGCTCCCTGTCCATCACCAAGCCCTGCAGATCTCTCCGTCGTCCTTCTGACCACATCTTGGATGTGACACCAGCAAGCCAGCCAGCCACCTCCCGGACGTGCCACCAGAGAGCCACCTGCCACCGTGTGGCCGTCGTGCCGGCAGCACTGCCGCCCACAGTGGTCATCCTGGCCGCCTCACGTGCCCCGCTGCTCCTCTTACTCTCCTCCTCCTGCTGCTGCTGCTGCTGCCATCTCGGTGGTGTTGTTGACACCCACTCATGCATGGCTACTCTCCTGTTATATGTTCTTCCTAGTATTCAGTTTATCATGTTCTTTTTGGCATTTCCACTCGGTATTTGAGCCTTTCGGTCTCTTTCCTTCGATTTGCCTCCTCGTTTTTGTTTCAAATTCCTTCCATTTCCTTTCAATTCGTCTAATGATTTCCTTTTTCTAATTTGCAGATCAATATTGTCGCTTTAGACAACTGTTTCTCACTCCACACCCCTGCAAGTGTTGTGGTGAACACACCCACCCTTCTCCCCCCTTCTTCTACATCTCCCTGCACCCTTCCCCCCTTCATCATGATCCCTGCCCTCCCCCTCTCCACGGGGGAGCCTGAGATGAGAGTACCAGGGACAAAAACCGCTTCCCCCACCTGTGTAATGTTTACATGGTGGTGGGAGGGAGTGAGGCTGGTGGGTGGTGGTGGCCGCGGCTCTTGGCTAGGTAGGCCTACAACCCTCTCCCACCCTTTCCCTCCTCCCTTCCCTCTCACACACTCTCTCTCTCCCCCTCCCCTCCTCCCCCCGCCTTCTCCCGTTCCCTTGGGGTTACCAGAGGAGCAACCTTTCCTCCCCCTCCCCCAGCCGTAGCAGGAAGATAGTGTTATATTAATGTGACGTGTGATTCACCTGTGGTTGATGGTGATTGGTGGAGAGTTGATGGTGGTGGCCAACACCCTGGGTCATCCTCACCTTGCCCCTCCCTCCAGGACCCCCTGACTCCTGAGGTCATCCCCCTGGACCCTCTCCCTTCAGGTCCCTTCTCCACCCTTGGACTCCCTCCTTCTGGGGCTCCCCCTCTTAGGTGATCTTCCCCCTAGGGCTCTCCCTTCTCCCCCGTGTGTCCTACCCCGGGAGCTTTCCCCTCCTGAGTCCTCTCCCCTGGGCTTTCTCTGTCCATGGCCTCACTTCCTCCTCAGAATCACTCCTTCCCTAAGGCCCCCTCTTACCTCATCCCTCCCTTCCTCCTCCTCCTCCTCCCAGACCCTCTCCACTCCGGGCCACGTTTAATGCCATCGCCCTTCAGGCCCCCTACCTTCCTGCTGCCACTTTCATTATAACTAGATTCAAACGGCATCAGACCACTGGGCCATAATGAGGCCGTTTGTGGCAGCGAAGATCAGAAAACCATTGATTAACGTGGTAGGCGTAGAAAGACTTACAGATTATTCAGAGAGGAGAAGACATGTAAACTTATCTTGGAGCCAAGGTGCAGCTTGTGTTCGCCGTGCATTTGAAGCAAAGTATTCATCATGTTTATGCTTAAACGTATTTATGGTATTACTGTCAACTACTCTGGTGGGTAAATTGTTCCATATGTTAACAGTTCTGTTGAAGAAAAAGTTCTTCGCATCATTTGAAGTGTATAACGTTTACCCTACGAGCACTGCGAGTGATCTGACACGAATTTATCTCTGAGTAGCTCGTGAGATCGAGATTATGGAAACCTTTACTGATTGTGAGTACTTGTATTAGATCACCTCTTAACCTTCTCTTTTCTAAGCTGATAAATTCAGTTCTTGTATTCGGCTGTCGTGGGATTTGCTTCTCAGGCCGGGAATCATCTCGGTAGCTCTCCTCTGTACTCTCTTCATTCTATTATCTCTCTCCTCAACAGGGTGACCAAAATTGGACTCATTACTCCAAATGGGGACGCACCAAAGAGGTGTGAGAAGCAAGAATAATTTCCAGAGACTTAAATTCGAAAGCCCTGCCTACAAATTCAAGAATCTTGTTCGCTTTTCACTGCTTCTGTGCACTGTTTAGTGGGCTCTTAAGTCACCAGAAACTATCACACACTAGTACTTTTCCTCGATGGAAATCATAGTTTGCCTTTCCATTTTTATTACCGATATTTAAAACTTTGTACTTATCAATATTAGATTTAATTTGCCACGTATTACCCCCACTCTATTAGTCTGTCCATCCGTGTGAAGCCAACCTCTCGTGTTCACAACAACCGGGATCCAGTTCAGCGTTTGGTTTCTGTTGTAGATTTATTTTCCAACTTCGTATCGTCCGAGGACTTAGATATGTTACATTGCAGCCCATTATCATGTGTCATTGATATATATATATATATATATATATATATATATATATATATATATATATATATATATATATATATATATATGTGTGTGTATGAAAGAGAACTGGTCCCAAGACTGATCCCTGCGGCACACCTCTTTTTATGTCCAACCATTCTGAGGCACGACCATCAATCGCTACTCTTTCTTTAGAGCCAGTCAGCCAATTTCCTGAGTAGCGAAATACAACCCCATGTATACCGTGTGACTTAACTTTTGTTAGTCACCTTTGATGTGGAACTTATCGAATGCTTTTTGAAACTGTAAATGGATGACATCACCTGCTTCACTTTCATCATACACTTTCATTATATCACAAAAGAAATCGCGCAGATTCGTCAGACATGAACGATTCCGTCAAAAACTATGTTGAGAATCTTTTATCAGACGCTGATCCTCCAGATGGTTTATGATCAAATCGCGAATGATGGTTGGTATTAGTTTATCAACT
Organism: Panulirus ornatus; assembly: GCF_036320965.1. Taxonomy (NCBI): domain Eukaryota; kingdom Metazoa; phylum Arthropoda; class Malacostraca; order Decapoda; family Palinuridae; genus Panulirus; species Panulirus ornatus. The sequence goes on along the minus strand of NC_092242.1, from coordinate 24,125,451 downwards.
ACAGACGTTAAGGTAATTGGACGATAATTGCCGGGTAGTGATTTATTGCCATTTCTTTTAGTATCGTTGTTACATTAGCGAGTTTTCCTCCCCTGGAACATCTCCCCTAGCGAGCGACTTAATGAAGACAGTGGTTAAGATCCTAACTATCTCATTCCTCGTCTTTATCAGCGTCCTCTGGTGGAAGTTATCTGATCCTGCTATTGTATTTACTTTCATTACATTCATCGCTGACAGTATATCTTCATCTGTTGTTTCAATTTGTTGCAAAACGTTTTCCCCTCTTAGTAATGGAGCTGGATTCGGGGCGTGAGTTGTATCCTCAATTGTAAATACAGATGAAAAATGATGTTTTAAAATCTTTGCTATGGCTACGTTGTTTTGAGTCAAGTTGCCATTTTCTGTAATTTATGGCCCAGTTGGTTGGGTAATGGCTCTCTTACTTCTGTCATAACTCTATAACTCTTTAGGGTATATTTTGCTAGATCTATTCAGCAATATACGCTTCAATGTAACGTTTGCTCTGACATATAATTATGTCTCTCAGTTTCTCATCGCGGATTTACATCATTTCCTCTGTCTTGTTGGTTATTTGTCTCTTTGAGTTTCTTGTATGCTACTTTCGTTGACATTGAGCTCTTCTTTATGTCATTGCTCCTCCACTTCATATGTTCCCTCCACTACTTTGAAAGTATTACTGAATCTTTTCCAGTCTCCGTCCATTATCGTTTTCATTAACGGTATCATCCCAGGTTTTTCTGTCGAGAGCACTGCGAAGACCACTGGAATTGGCACGTCTAAGATTTGGTATTTTTTCGCGACTTTCGTGTTGACCAATGTTATAGGCTGTACTGAGAATTACCGGTGATCACTTGAACCAAACTTTTCTCCCACTTCAGCATTATGAAAGACATCCTCACTTGTAGCCGGAACTATATGTAATATGTTCTCATCGCGAGGAGGTTTCTTAACTGTGTTAGGGAACTCTCCCGGAAATTAAGGTAGGGCTGACGCCCGTGTTGTTGGTAAGATACCATTATGATCTGAACTTGTTCGTTACAGATTTCTCCCAATTGATCATAAAGTCTTCCGTCTACCTCTGATGTCTGTGCTAGGGACCATAAAGTAACCCTATTATTATTTTCTCTCGAAGTGTATGTTTAACTCCAACAAAAATGGAGTTGATGTTATCAACAACCGGCAGTAGTTTTTAAGGTTGTATGTAACGACGAGTGAGACACCTCGCATCTTCTTGATTTACCTTATCACTGTTAAGCAGCTTTAGTGGTCCCAGGAATGGCATATTCGCCGAGGGAATCTGTATCCTTAATATCTGACCAAGATTCCAAAATTACCAGTCGAATCGTTATTTTCTTCCAAAGTATTTGTTTCTAACTCCAAGCATTTGTTACTGACGCTTCATGCGTTGGCGTGAAATGTTCCCATATATGACCGAGACTTATCGTCGTTGTGTGTGTGTGCAGTGGCGGGGGAATGACTCTAAGTGGTTGTGTTGCATAAAGTGAAGTTCTCTTACAACTCGTGAACACCTTGTGAAATCATTTTCCTTGATCTGGTTGTCGGTATGTGCGTGTGCTCCCCATGGTCTTCTCCCACCCACAGCCTCCCAGCCCGGCACCCGCTTCTTTCCCATTTAGTCACTCCTGCCCTCAGTCACCCCACTCGCTCTCTTCCCTCCCACCTTGGTCGCATCCCTCCATCCCTGACTTTCCTCCTACTCCTCCAGCTCCCCTCCTCCTGGTTACATCCCTGCCACTCCCACACTAACCGTGTATCTCTCAAGATCCACCTTCTTCCCAGCCTTCCTCCACCCGGGGCACGTTCCCTCCCTAACCCTGAGAGCTCTTCCTCTCTGTGGCCTCTGCCCTCCCTGAAACCTTTGCCCTTTTTGGATATCGCTCGTCATCTGCGCCTCTCTCCCTTTTGCCTCCCACTCACCTCTCCGTCGATCGATTTCTTCCTTACTCGACACGTTATCACAGGAAACCCTCACTCTCCCTGTGCTTCCCCTTAGCTCCGGCCCTTTCCCTCAGTGGGTGTCCCGCCGCTCTTGGCCTGCTCATTCACTCTCCCTGACCCTCCTCTCTCCCTCCCTGGGTCCAACTTTTCCCTCTTATCCAGATTATACTCTATTCCTGAGGTCACGTCCTCCCTGGTGCACCTTCCTTATTTTTCCCCTCTCCTTCCGCCTTCTTTCTTTCCACTGTACCTTTTCACCCTCATCTCACTCATCCCTGGCCCTGACCGTCTCAAGGACCACTACCTCTGCTCCTGGTCCTTGCTACCTCACCAGAACCTGGCCAACCTACATCCCAGAGGGTGAACGACCAAGACTAACTCCACAGGAGCACTGACTCAGTGTTGGATAGCTAGATATGAAGGAGCAAAGTGAGGAAGGGAAGCCAAAAGAGAGTAGTTTAGAGATGAGACCCGATATCGTTCCCTGTCAAAAGCTTTTGATATTCAAGGGCAACTACACCTGACTTCCCAAAATCTTTCTGGGATGATGACCAGACATTAGTTAGAAAAAAAATATCACCAGTGGATTTAGCCTTACGGAAGCCATACTGGTGATCAGAGAGAGGGCTGAGTTTCGAGGTGTCTAAGGGCATGGGAGTTGAGGAGGAATTCAAAGACTTTGCAAATGGTAGATGTCAAAGGAATAGGACGATAGTTAGAGGGGTCAGAACGGTCACTCTTCTTAGGAATGTATCAATGGATGCTTCCAAGGAGAAGGAAAAGTTTTGGTTTTTGAACAGAGACGGAACAGACGAGCAAGCACAGGTGCAGGTTCAGAGGCACACTCAGTACACGGAGATGGATGCCATCAGGACCATAAGCCTTGCTTGTGTCCAGAGAGAGAAGCTCTTTTCGGTCAGTTAAGAGGAGCATCAGGGAGTGAAGGAATGTTAGTCATCTACGGTGGAGTTAGAGGAGAAACAGGAACCTGTTTTCTCGAAAGGATCCTGGGATCACGCCAGACCCCTTTTCCTGGAGCTCTTGCAACTTCAATGCTGCTTTGCTTCCAGTAGCAAGAAAATAATGGACACCTGTGAAGTGAGAAGTTCTCTGACGAGATTGTACTCCCAGTGATACAGCCTTGCCAAAGGTGACTTTCCACCTGTCTGAGTTCCACTGCCATAGTCTTGTTGATTATATTTATAGCCTGTGCGGTATAATACATTAAGAGTTTCGTTTACAAATTCATCTTAATTTTATTTTCTCACACTAATGTGTATCGGACCATTTTGCCTGGGAGTTCCACCATATCTTAGGTCAACCTTTGCAAGGAGACTAACATTACGGTATGGAGAATTTTTTTTTACCTCAAGTAATACCAAACGAGACAGGACGTTACGGATTGCATTGGTAAATCAGTTTACGTTTGGTTTACCAGAAGGTTAACGTTAGAGAGTCTCGCTGCTGACAGCTGACTTGGTTCCCTTAAGGGCAAGTGGCCCTGGGCAGCCGACGGTGATGTGTGGCGTTCATTGACACACGCGCTGGCAGTGACGGACGCCATCGGTGACTGACGGTAGGAGGAGGGGAGGAAGTCGCTGCCGCTGCCGCCGGTATTGTAAGACGAATCGTCGCTACCTGTGGTCCTCCTAGGGCAGCGCTGGCGTACACCAGCGACGGCCGGGTACCTTCACTGGCGTACGTTCTGTTCACCTGAGTAGCGTCGTGCAGCTCACGTGTTCCGTAACGTAAGATCTTCATACGTCATGTCAGGAGAAGCTACCGTAAACATTTCATTTTAAGATGACGTTTGTGAAACCGAAGCCAAATGTATTTTCTTTAGGAAACTGTGTTGTAAAATCATACGAATGGTAATTCTTATAAGATTCCCTTATGAAGCATGACTTAGTATATTTCCAGGCGAATCCATTACAAAAGCAAAGCCATTTGTGTTATGATAGCTTGAGTATATATATATATATATATATATATATATATATATATATATATATATATATATATATATATATATATATTTGCACTGGGTAGTACAAAAATCTTTTAATATAATTTCTCATGAAACACCTTTTCATAAAGATGTAGACCGAGTCACCAGTGTTGTCTGAAAGTTCTGGATTATGAAGAGAAGATGTATTTCTTATCGGAATCTCTCACCACACAACGTTGTGTTGACCTTGATAGGAAGAATGTATAGACCTTTCTTGTTGTAATTTTATAAGCCTGTTTGAAGTATATCTATGAACGTCTTTGGAGTCATTTTATAGACCTTTTTTATATATATCTCTGTAAATATTTTTAGAGTAATTTTATAGGATTTTTTGAACTATTTGCATAGACTTGTTTGAAGTATTGTTATAGACCTTTTGAACATATGCCTTTTAGGGGGTAACTTTGCCCATCATTTTGTAGTAGTTACATAGACCTTTTTACGTAGTGACCTTTCCATACACTTAAGGTCATTTACTCTCACTTGGAACAAGGAAAAGATAAATGAACGATGTATTATATACTTGTGTATCTCTGCTTCATCAAAGAGATAGAGTGTAGCAAAGTGTAGCATAGTTCACGTTGCACATCGTATGTCTGTATATAATGAATCGTTACATAGAGTTTATTTTGTTGTCTGTGTTTACGTTCGTGGCATGTGGCCAAAGCAGGACTACAAAGAAAATGAGAGATGGCTTAGATTTTTCTAAAAAATTGTTAATGTGGTATAGATCCTTGGTGACTGTCGTGTTATGAATCTTACGCGGCACAGATCCTTAGCGTCTATGTATTACACTTCCTAGCTCCTCTGTATTATACTACCTGGCGTCTGTGTATTATACTACCTACCGTCTGTGTATTATACTACCTATCGTCTGTGTATTATACTACCTACCGTCTGTGTATTATACTTCTGGCGTCTGTGTATTATACTACCTACCGTCTGTGTATTATACTACCTATCGTCTGTGTATTATACTACCTACCGTCTGTGTGTTATACTACCTGGCGTCTGTGTATTATACTACCTACCGTCTGTGTATCATACTTAACGGTCTTGGTATTATAATTCCTAGCTTCTATGTATTTTCCTAATTATCGTCTATGTATCATACTTCCTAGCGTCTGTATATTATACTACTTAGCGTCTGTGGATTATACTAACTATCGAGTATGTATTATACTACATAATGCATACGTGTTACGCTGCCTAGCGTCTGTGTATTATGTCTCCTAGCGTATGTGTACGGTACTACCTAGCGTCTGTGTGTTATATCTCCTAGCGTATGTGTACGGTACTACCTAGCGTTTGTGTATTATATCTCCTAGCGTATGTGTACGGTACTACCTAGCGTTTGTGTATTATATCTCCTAGCGTATGTGTACGGTACTACCTAGCGTTTGTGTATTATATCTCCTAGCGTATGTGTACGGTACTACCTAGCGTTTGTGTATTATATCTCCTAGCGTATGTGTACGGTACTACCTAGCGTTTGTGTATTATATCTCCTAGCGTATGTGTACGGTACTACCTAGCGTTTGTGTATTATGATAGCAAGCGTCTGTGCATTATACTACCTTGGGTCTGTGCATTACACAACGTAACTGCTGAATATACAATGTATTGGACAACCAGATGGAGAAGTTGCAACACCGGTAGAGAACCAGGTGAGGTGGTATCGGCAAGGGTCATTGGAACATCGGATTGATACGCGTCTGTTGCTGCCCGATAACTTCTTCGCCATAGAACAACCAATAGTGAGTTATGATCACTGGGAAATATGAGACTCGACTTATAGTTTATTCGAGAATGAACAAGGGTTTTTTGTTCTCTTGCCTTCACGTTAAATGGTAATTTGTTGTGTCGTATTGTGTGTGTGTGTGTGTGTGTGTGTGTGTGTGTGTGTGTGCGCGCGCGCGCACAAAAGGTTATTCCTTTGAGTTATACGACACGAACGCTGAGCACGACCGTACGGGTCTTCGGTTTAATGAGGTAATGTTTGCCATAACTCGTAAGGGTTAGGTCGGAGATCATGGCCTCGTGCGTCCAGGGTCGTACCATCGTGCTCCAGAGTCGTACCCCAAGTTCGTACCGTCGTACCCCAGGGTCGTACCGTCGTGCTCCAGGGTCGTTGCCGTCGTGCTCCAGGGTCGTTGCCGTCGTGCTCCAGGGTCGCACCGTCATACCTTAGGGTCGTACCGATGTACCCTAAGGTCGTACCGATGTACCTCAGGGTCGTACCGTTATACTCCAGGGTCGTACCGATGTACCCCAGGGTCGTACCGTTGTACCCCAGGGTCGTACCGTCGTGCCCCAGGGTCGTACCGTTGTGCCCTGGTTGTTGACATCTCGTACGTGCGAATCCTCCAGGTGTTGCTGTTCGTGTGGTAGGATCAAGGTGTCCGTCTGTCTGTCCGTCTGTGCACCACACGTCGTCGTCGACGGAGGTTCGTGACGCGCGCCTCACCACCTGTTCTCACCTGCTCGTCTGACGAGACCGACCCACACAGCAGGAAGTGTGGCAAGTATATAATGATACGTCTTCCAGGGAACTGAGTGCGCCGCCGGAGGCACATGATAACCTGACCTGTAGTTCTGTACGATGGAAGGTCCCATCAGAGAGAGAGAGAGAGAGAGAGAGAGAGAGAGAGAGAGAGAGAGAGAGAGAGAGAGAGAGAGAGCTGAGCATCATGAGGAAATATGAAACATTAGCCCGTGTCTTTATTTATCAATAGTAACGCCAATGTGTATGTTTTCCTTCAGTTTATATAGTATATAAATCTTGCTTTGAGATGAACGATTGGTTGGGTAGTGGTGTGTGGCGTGGTTTGGTCAAGTGGTGTGGTAGCGTCGTGCGGGGCGTGTGGTAGCGCTGTGTTTGATGTCTGGCACTATGACAGTATGTACTGGATGGCAGTGTGTAGTAGTGTGCCAATGTGTAGTAGTGTGGCAGTGTGTAGTGTGGCAGTGTGTAGTGTGGCAGTGTGTGGTGTGTGGTAGTGTGGCAGTGTGTGGTGTGTGGTAGTGTGCCGGCCAATGTGGTGTGTGGTAGTATGGCAGTGTGTGGTGTGTGGTAGTGTGGTGGCGAGTGTGGTGTGTGGTAGTGTGGCGGTGTGTGGTGTGTGGTTGTGTGGCAGTGTGTGGTGTGTGGTAGTGTGGTGGCGAGTGTGGTGTGTGGTAGTGTGGCAGTGTGTGGTGTGTGGTAGCGTGGCGGCGAATGTGGTGTGTGGTAGTGTGGCGGTGTGTGGTGTGTGGTTGTGTGGCAGTGTGTGGTGTGTGGTTGTGTGGCGGCGAATGTGGTGTGTGGTACTGCGGCAGTGTGTACTGTGTGGTAGTGTGGCGGTGGATGTGGTGTGTGGTAGTGTGGCGGCGAATGTGGTGTGTGGTAGTGTGGCGGTGTGTGGTGTGTGGTAGTGTGGCGGCGGATGTGGTGTGTGGTAGTGTGGCGGTGTGTAGTGTGTGGTAGTGTGGCAGTGTGTAGTGTGTGGTAGTGTGGCGGCGGATGTGGTGTGTGGTAGCGTGGCGGTGTGTAGTGTGTGGTAGCGTGGCGGTGTGTTGTGTGTGGTAGTGTGGCGGTGAATGTGGTGTGTGGTAGTGTGGCGGTGGATGTGGTGTGTGGTAGTGTGGCGGTGGATGTTGTGTGTGGTAGCGTGGCGGTGTGTAGTGTGTGGTAGCGTGGCGGTGTGTAGTGTGTGGTTGTGTGGCGGCGTGTGGTGTGTGGTAGTGTGGCGGCGGATGTAGTGTGTGGTAGCGTGGCGGTGTGTAGTGTGTGGTTGTGTGGCGGTGTGTTGTGTGTGGTAGCGTGGCGGTGTGTAGTGTGTGGTTGTGTGGCGGTGTGTTGTGTGTGGTAGCGTGTCGGTGTGTAGTGTGTGGTTGTGTGGCGGTGTGTTGTGTGTGGTAGCGTGGCGGTGTGTAGTGTGTGGTTGTGTGGCGGCGTGTGGTGTGTGGTAGTGTGGCGGCGGATGTGGTGTGTGGTAGCGTGGCGGTGTGTAGTGTGTGGTTGTGTGGCGGTGTGTGGTGTGTGGTAGCGTGGCAGTGTGTGGTGTGTGGTTGTGTGGCGGTGTGTAGTGTGTGGTTGTGTGGCGGTGTGTGGTAATGTGGTGGGCAGCAGTTAGTGAGCATGGCGGGTCAGGTTGAGCCAGGGTGGATGTGTGGCCCCTGACGCTCTCCCAGTCATGCACTTGGTGACCCCCACCTGCACACTCCCCGTCCCTCACCCCATCCCAGGCCCGGGGTGCTGCCAGCTAGCCTGCCCCTCCCCCACTCGTCACTACCCTGGCAACACGCTGGTCTGGCAGCGGTTCACTGCACCTGCCGCGTGTTGTTGCAGGGGAACTCCGGCGCGAGGCGAATATGACTTTCCTTAATATTCAGTAGATCTCATGTATTGTAAATATTCTGTCAAATATCGGATCTTACTAATGGATCTATCCTTTGCGTTGATGTTCACGGGGAAAGATAATGAGGACCCACTTCCCATGTTGCAGGGGTATGAGAAATGTTTATAGATGTTCATTCCCATTCAGTCTTCAGGCATTCTCACCCCCATCAGAGGCTTGCATGACCACATGTTACCGTTGTGTAAGAACTGATGATTCTCTTGGGATGAGGACGCCTGGCGAGGGGACTGGCTCACCACCCTCACGTACACTGCTGGTCCTGCTGTGTGTTAACTCATGCGGCGTTGGTCCTGCCAGTGTGGTGGTGGGAGGCGTTACTGTGGTGTGGGTGTGGGAGGGCGCCACATGTGTGGAAGTGGAGTGTTCGCCTCCCAGATATCCTCTAGTCTTAATTGTTGACTGTTGAAGTCCTCATTTTACATGAGATTATTATCATATATATATATATATATATATATATATATATATATATATATATATATATATATATATATATATATATATATTTTTTTTTTTTTTTTTTTTTATTTATATATTCCTATGAGTCCTTGTAATAATAATTTTACTTTACTTCTCAGGGTGCTTAAATCCTTTAATGTAAATGTTGCCTTCAGCAACAATAGTACTATAAAGAATATCTTAATCAGCAACTCACCAGAAAATTCTCCTGGATGCATCTATAAAGTGCCATGTAGAAACTGTGATAAGTTTTATATTGGGTAGACTGGTAAGGGTTATCTGTTAGACTTAAGCAACATAAATATCGTAAAAGAACAGGACAAGAATCAAATGACTTGTTGAATCACGTTAAAACCTACGATCATTGTATTGACTGGAGTAATGCCATCTCAGTTATTAACTCTAACTCCAGTGCCACGAGAAATTTGATTGAATCTTCCATTATTAAATACACGAAGAATTATAACCTTAATATTAGTGAAGGTCTATACAAATTGGATAGCTTTATTGTTGATAAAATTTGTAAACAATTCCCCTTCTTGTCCACATAATAAGTTTATGATACGCTCGTTATCTGTCTTGGACAATCATATGTTTGTCAAATGGCGCCCTAGTTACGTCTTTTTGTTGTGTATCAGCTTACTTATATTTCTCTCTTGTATCTCCCCTGATGATGTGATTGTTACACGAAAGTGCACTTGGGAACTTATCATGTTTCATTTTCCCCCGTGGACTCATAGGAATATCCTTGATCACACGCAAAATTGTGATCCTTTCCAATATATATTTAGGAAAAAAAAAAAGATATATCCCTAGGGATAGGGGAGAAAGAATACTTCCCCTGTATTCCCTGCGTGTCGTAGAAGGCGACTAAAAGGAGAGGGAGCGGGGGGGGGGGGGGGCTGGAAATCCTCCCCTTCCATTTTCAGTTTTGCAAAAGAAGGAACAGAGAAGGGGGCCAAGTGAGGATATTCCCTCTAAGGCTCAGTCCCCTGTTCTTAACGCTATCTCGCTAATGCGGGAAATGGCAAATATGTATAAAGAAAAAAGAAAAAAAAAAAGAAAAAAGAAATATATATATATATATATATATATATATATATATATATATATATATATATATATATATATATATATATATATATCCTATAGGTCATGTGCTTGATTTAAGAATCCTATGATGTAATATTACATGAAAGTCCTTAGGACAGTTTGTGTTCAATTTTCTCTTGTGGATATATATATATATATATATATATATATATATATATATATATATATATATATATATATATATATATATATATTCCTAAGAGTCCACGGGAAAAATTAAACACGATAAGATTACGCGCAAAATTGTGATCCTTTCCAATATATATATATATATATATATATATATATATATATATATATATATATATATATATATATATATATATATATATATATCTTTCTTTCTTTCTTTCAAACTGTTCGCCATTTCCCGCATTAGCGAGGTAGCGTTAAGAACAGAGGACTGGGCCTTTGAGGGAATACCCTCACCTGGCCCAATTCTCTGTTCCTTCTTTTGGAAAATTAAAAAAAAAAACGAGAGGGGAGGATTTCCAGCCCCCCGCTCCCTCCCCTTTTAGTCGCCTTTTACAACACGCAGGGAATACGTGGGAAGTATTCTTTGTCCCCTATCCCCAGGGAAAATATATATATATATATATATATATATATATATATATATATATATATTGGGTGGATTGTGTGCGTTTGGACTGCCAGAAACCGTCTAACACTGCACGTCATGGGAGGCTGGCATAAAGGTTAGATCTTCAGGGAGGAGTGAGGTGGAGTCTACCTCGACGGATGGAATATTATCTCAGTAAAGTATGAGGAAGTACGCTTGTCATGAGAGGCAGGAGGATCGAGCTCCTGCCTGTGTTTGTGGACGATGTTAAGATCATGAGGGAAGTGAAAAACGAAGAGGATTGCATCAGCCTTAAGACTCCAGAGTTTGTCTGACATATCGATCATGAAATTCCACCCGAGTAACTTTAAGATAATGAATCAAGATGGGAGACAGCGAAAGGAGGCCAGGAAATGAATATTATCTACGAGGAAATAAGCTGCAGGAACCTGTTTGTGAGAGAGAGACTTGCGAGAACATATCGTCCTAGACCTGTTGCCAGAATATTACATTAGGAGACCAACTGTCTGCTGGCTTACACTGGAATAGCTGTCAAGTATATGAACATGGTGATGTCCAGCAAGTTGATGACATCCTACATTAGGCCATAACTAGAATATGACTCAGGTTTGGTCACCACATTTAAAGAAACGCTAATAACTTAACACAGAACTTCCAGGGGAGGACAACAGAGATGGACCCATGATTGCGAAAACCGATTTAAAGGGAAAGGTTAGAGGCCTTAGATTTATCCACCACGGAAGAAAGAAGAGTAAGGGGTGACCCAATCACAATTTTTGAATTCTTGAATCAATTTGATGGTGTCAACAGACATCAGTTCCTCCAAAGGTAGAAGGATGGAACAACCAGAGAACATGACGGGAAGTTAAGCAAGAAACTCGTTAGAAAAAAGATGTAAACAAGTATTTGTATCGTACAAAGGCGATGGATGAATAGAATGAACTGATCGATGAAATCATGAAGCTGGCACAGCAGAGAGAAGTGTAAAAAATTAATAATACAAGAGAAAGTTGAAGAGATGGTGGCTCCCACGAGTGTAGAAATCCCTGCACGTTATAGTACAAGTCGGTAATGACCAATATATAATTACAGGCAAGGCCATCGTGGTTGTTTGTGATAGCAGAGAAGATCAGGAATATAGAGCTTATATCGTGGACAGACGAGGAAAGCCACTACGTAGATGCCTTCAGGAAAAGTGAGAGTAAACATTTCACTGTTTATTTTTTCCAAAGCGTCGCTAATGACGTCAGTCGTGGATATAGCGAAACATATTCGTTCATTATACTTTTACACGTATATATGGTGTTGGCTTCAACTACTCTTGCTTGCAAATCATTCCATTTCGTAACAATCCCGCTGAAGAAAAGGTAATTTGTGCCTCATTCGAGATAAAACGCTTTCTGTCCATAACTCCAGGTACAACTGAGACTGATCTAGAATTCAGAACTGAAGCAGCTTCGACCAAGATTGTCGAAGCTGATGATCATATTGAGTACCTGTATTAGATCACCTCTGGACCTTCTCTTTTCTGTGGTGTGTTAAGCGGACGGCTGCCGGGGTGTTTGTGTCCCAGTACGTGAGACGTCACGGTAGCTGGCCGCTGTACTCTCTCTCTCACTGTTCTGTGTATGTTGAGACTTTACTCAAGGTCGGTGACCAAACCTGAGCATGATGTTCAAGGTGGAGGTGCACCAGTGAGTCGTGAGGATCAGTTGGTTACACAGGAATGCAATTATCTGGTCTGTGAATGTGTTTCCTACTGGCAATGTGTGAAAATGTAAGAATTAAATTTCATATGATTTAAGTAACTCATTAGATTATTCATTATTATTATAGTAATAATAATAATAATAATAATAATGATAATAATAATGATAATAATAATAATAATAATAATAATAATAATAATAATAATAATTATTATTATTATTATTACTATTATTATTATTATTATTATTATTAGTTATTATTATTATTATTATGTTTATTATCATTGAACGTACAAATTGCTTCGCTTTGTTAATTGTTTCTGTGCACTGAAGTTTGGCTTGGTATACATCATCAAATATATATATATATATATATATATATATATATATATATATATATATATATATATATATATATATATATAAGTGTTGCTGGACTACCAGTGATGTCACCTTCGGTAATGTTGTATCACCAGAGAACAAGATCGTTGATGAAGGTCTGACTCTTAATAGATATATCTTTTCCTTCCTACTGATTGTAGTGCAGCTGCAGGAACCCTTGCAGAATTGGTCCATGATTATATATATATATATATATATATATATATATATATATATATATATATAGATAGATAGATAGATAGATAGGATTTTGTTTCATTGCATTTTACATGAGAGCTGGGGATTGGATGTGTAAATAAGGCTATTGTTCGCGTATTTTTGATGGTCCCTCCTGAATGTTGGGAAGATCAGTGCATGTGTGTGTGTGTGTGTGTGTGTGTGTGTGTTGTGGTACTTGTTTACAACTATGTACAGACAGTTATTGCCGGGATGTATATCAGGCCAGGTTGTTATAATCCTGTGGACGGCAGAGACGACACGTCAACAGTGGTCGTTGTCGGAGCGTCCAGTACACTGAGGGAAGGCGGGTTCAGCTGGTGGCACCACCATCAGTTACCCCGGGTTGAGGCGCCGCATAATTACTCAACCTCACATCACTACCCAGCAACACGCGTGCTGCGTGGCCTCGCCTCCTGAGCACAGTGGAAGATGATGTCTTTCTGCTACGCTTGTTGCCCAGACCAGAAGCTGCGTGGCGCTAATCTTGTGCCGCATAATGTTTAATGACAGGGAAGCCCCACCACAACCGTGCCGTGGTTGGAGGTCATCTGCTCTAACTCCGTCATCGTAACGTTAAGTTCCGTCTTTATTAAGGGCAAGTGATTACTCTTATCAGAGCAACGTCCCTAGATGATGACAGAGATGGACGACGATCGATCTCAGTTGATGTAGATTTACGAGCAACATACACACGTCCCGTAGGATCCTTGTCCTCCTACCTACCGTCCCTCCCTCCCTCGCTTGTCGTCGCCCATCACCCCAAGTTGCAGTGTGAGAGACGTGTACTGGGTCACTTCCTCCATGTAGTAGCGCACCTCAGCCTCTGGTAATGATAGGTTCCTCGAGGAGTGTAGTGCAAACTGAAGCTTCCGGCAACAGACGTCTGTTCGGCGAGAGATACGCCGAAAGAAGGACCCAAAAAAAGTTATAATTTCAGGGGGCCGCAGAGAGAGACGAAAAAAGATCTTACCTGTTTGAGAAGACGGTGATGTGGTGAGTCTTCGTGACACCACTGGAGGCTGAGTGACTTGTGCCTTCATACAGTTGTGTGAGGTGAGTAAAGACACAGACCAGAGGAGGTCGAGCGACTGTCCGCACGTCGTTGACTAGGGCAAGACGCGACGCTTGGGCCTACGGGGTTCAACACTTCCTGCGCGCGCGATGGGGGCTTTTTGAAATCCCCGGAATCATATTTTCTATTTAGCCGCCCCGTCTGGTACACTGCACACTCACTGGACAAGTCTGAGCACACCCCGTCCGCACCACCTTCCCCACAACAATCATAAACAACCCAGGGATATCCACGTGCTAGACCCGGAGCGTGGAAGGGGGATGGCTTCAGAACGCATGCGCCACCGCTCGCCCTACCCGTACGGCTGCTGGACGGGGACTAGCAGAACTCCCCTAAAGGAACCTCCTCCCCGCTTACTGTAGTACCATCATGAGCACCGCCCGCCTCTGAGGCCGCTCCCCGTGCCCTGCCTCGGTGCCCCACCTCACCTTGTCACACACTCACACACACACCTCTTCCATTCTCTCTCTCTCTTACACACTCTTACCTCTCCTGTCGTCTAATGCGGAATGGTTTAAGCTTCAAGGTTGGTCGGTATGGAGGCGACGGAGTAATTAGTGTGTATCGTATGACTGGGGATCTGTAGTTCACTGTCCATGACATCTCCTGTAATAGCCTTCGTCATGAGTTACATGTGGGCTGGTGTCATGACCACGCCACTGTCATGTGTAGTGTTGAGGCATCCACGGTCGACGCTGCCCTATGTCAGGTGACAAACACACCTGTTGTTGTTGTTGTTGTTGTTGATGTTACGGTGTTTTTGTTACCGCTGCTGTTTTTTTCCGGCTGTCACTGCTGCTGCGCTGTTACCACTGCTGCTGTTACCACTGCTGCTGTTACCACTGCTGCTGTTGATAACAGTTACTGCTGCTGTTACCACTGCTACTTTGGCTGCTACTTCTGCTAAACACCACTACCACTACTACTACCACTACTATACACCACCACTTTACTACTACTACTACTACCGCTACTACGACATCTACTACTACTACTGCACACCATCACTGTTGTTACTACTGCTACTACCCCTACCGCCAATGTCACTACCACCACTACAACACATCACCACTTTTGCTACCAACACCACTACAGCCATCACTACCACCTCTACTGCTACTACTGCTCCCACTACCAACACTACTACTACTACTACTACTACTACTACTACTACTACTACTACTACTACTACTACTACTACTACTACTACTACTACCAATATAACTACTTCTAATACTACCGCTACTACCAGCACAGCTACTGCTACTGCTACCACTACTACTTCTAGTACTGCCACCACTTTTACCGCTACACTACTACCTATTGTTGTGCCCCTTTAACTCGTGGCATCTCCCGCCCTGGTGCCCGCCTAACCTCGCTTGGCCCAGCCCCACAGGCTTTGAGCCTTTCATCAGAAATATGATTTTACTTTAATCATAAAGTTAGTCACGTTCTCCATGGTGAAGACAAACCTAACCTTAAAGAAACAAAAGCCATTTTTGTTTTGGTTATTAATTGTTTTTTAACATCTGATGTTTTAAGACGAAGGTAGTCATTTTCAACAGTTACTTGTGATGTAAATGTCTTGTTATTGAAGCAACTTGAATTGATGATTGCCACCCTGGCACCATCTGTGTTTGGTGAGGGTAATGTTGACCGCGGCGGCGCTGGTGTTGGTCAAAGCCACAGGTGTGATGGTGTTGATCCTGACACTGGTTGGTGTAGGTCAGCACCACTAATGTTGGTTCTGACACTGGTTGGTGTAGGTCAGCACCACTAATGTTGATCCTGACGCTGGTTGGTATAGGTCAGCACCACTAATGTTGATCCTGACGCTGGTTGGTGTAGGTCAGCACCAATGGTGTTGATCCTGACGCTGGTTGGTGTAGGTCAGCACCACTAATGTTGATCCTGACGCTGGTTGGTGTAGGTCAGCACCAATGGTGTTGATCCTGACGCCAGCTGGTACTGGCCAACACTGCTGCTGGTGTAACACCTGGGGTGCCACCAGGTACTGGTGCCACATCACGGTATCACAACGCTGGCCTGTGATGCCTCTGCCGTACAGTAATCCATACCACATTCATCCAAGAAACAGACGAGTGGTAACTGTATACTGTGAGGGTCGAGCGTCCGTATGTGTGTAAGGTTGTGTCAACATTGTATGGGAGACATGAACTACTTGACATTCCGGAACAAGAGTTATGATCCACCAGCCTGTTCCAGTCAGGCAGCTGTCGGGCACTGGACGGGAGCTTCATGAATGTGTATCAGCAGTTAATCTTACCAGCAAATCTGTATAAATGTGTGTATGTAACGAAGGCGTCCGCCTCCCGCTGCCGCCCGCCCCCGAGTGGAGGAACCTGTTTACAAGTATTCAAATAAACTAGGATACTTCATTTACATTGGTTTTTAGACGTTCCTATCCTTAGCATAGTGGCCCCCCCCCCCTCCCTCACTGGAGGTTAGTGAGGGCGGGTGGTAGTGCTCTGTGAGGTCGGAGGAATGTGCCAACCATGTCCATCTAATGGTACTACAGATTCTTCAAAGGGTTTCCTCCATTCCTAACAGCCCCGCGCAATCCTTCTCCCGGATACACCCTTTGCTGTCACGGGTCACGGTCGTGCCCACAGCACCAGGTGTTCGTCGTAGGTTCAGCGAGGCCTCTACCCACCTTGTGGCTAGCGGTCTTTATGTTGGTGAGGTGATAGCGAGATCTTGTCGTGATATCTTGTCGTTGTTTTGTTATGATTATCACAAATTTCCCCACGAGGGAGGAGATGGTAGGCCAGTCCGGCCATGTCCCTCCACGATATGAGTTCGGGGTGGGGTAGCGTCCCTCATTCACGCGGGTCACTCGTCCGCTTCCTCTGTTTCTGTCCTCTTGTTCGGGCCTCACCCACCCAACTCCCCATTTTCTCTGGGCATCTCCGTTTTCAGCGCAGAGCGTCGTCCCTCGTGTCCCGCCCCAGCCATATCTTCCCGTAATCAACCCCAAATACGTCTTTGTTACCCCGCCCACAGCGACTCTACCCTGTCAGTTACTCGCTCTCTGACCATGCAAAAACCCTGCGCCAGCAGCGTCCCGGGGCGCCATTCAGGCCCTGTGTTGTTGTTAGGTCTCCTGGGTCTACTGTCCCACCTGGACCTTGTTGTCCCTGGCTCTGTACTATCACAACCAACCTGGCCCTCTCCTGTGGTGTCGTAGTGACCAGGCCACACTGACCTCCCTTCTTGTGTCGTCTAGCCACACCATCCTGGCTAATAGTGTGTCGTCTGGCCACACCATCCTGGCTAATAGTGTGTCGCCTGGCCACACCATCCTGGCTAATAGTGTGTCGTCTGGCCACACCCATACTGACTTTCTTTGTTGTGTGGTCTAACCACGCCATACCGACTTCCCTTGTTGTGTCGTATAGCCACACCATCCCGAGCAGTAATGTATCATATGGCTACACCATCCTGTTGATGGTGTGTCATCTGGCCACACCATCCTGTTAATGGTGAATCGTCTGGCCATACCATCCTGTTAATGGTGAATCGTCTGGCCATACCATCCTGTTAATGATGTGTCGTCTGGCCACACCATCCTGTTAATGATGTGTCGCCTGGTCACACCATCCTGTTAATGGTGTGTCGTCTGGCCACACCATCCTGTTAATGATGTGTCGTCTGGCCACACCATCCTGTTAATGGTGTGTCGTCTGGCCACACCATCCTGTTAATGGTGTGTCGCCTAGCCACACCATCCTGACTAGTGATGTTGTCTTACCTCAAGACCACACCTAACTTCCTGGCGTTCATCGTGTGGTCTAGTGAACATATCTTGGTTACTGTAGGATTGGATCACATCATTCAGGCATCACCATGATCAACAGAGGGGGTCTGTACACCACAATGTTGTGTTACTTATGACTGGTTTGCTCAAACCTTCTCAAACACTTGCATGCAAATTGAGTCGTGAGTGGAAATAAAGGTTTGTTTATTTCTGAATTCTTCTGCAGTGGGAAACCATATTTATTGTGGTGTGTGCATGTTGTGGGAGATGAAGATGTGTATAGGTGGCTACTGCAGGAGGCTGGTGGAGTGGATGTTGCAGGAGGCTGGTGGAGTAGGTGGTGCAGGAGGTTGGTGGAGTGGGTGGTGCAGGAGGTTGGTGGAGTGGGTGGTGCAGGAGGTTGGTGGAGTGGATAGTGCAGGAGGCTGGTGGAGTGGATGGTGCAGGAGGCTGGTGGAGTGAATGGTGCAGGAGGCTAGTGGAGTGGGTGGTGCAGAAGGCTGGTGGATTGGATGGTGCAAGAGGCTGGTGGAGTGGATGATGCAGAAGACTGGTGGAGTAGGTGATGCAGGAGGCTGGTGGAGTGGATGATGCAGAAGACTGGTGGAGTAGGTGATGCAGGAGGCTGGTGGAGTGGATGATGCAGGAGGCTGGTGGAGTGGCTGATGCAAGAGGCTGGTGGAGTGGCTGGTGTAGGAGGCTGGTGGAGTGGGTAGTGCAGGAGGCTAGTGGAGTGGATGGTGCAGGAGGGTGGTGGAGTGGATGGTGCAGGAGGCTGGTGGAGTGGTTGATGTAGGAGGCTGGCGGAGGAGATGATGCAGGAGGCTGGTGGAGTGGTTGGTGTAGGAGGCTGGTGGAGTGGATGGTGCAGGAGGCTGGTGGAGTGGGTGGTGCAGGAGGCTGGTGGAGTGGATGGTGCTGGAGACTGGTGGAGTGGATGATGCAGGAGGCTGGTGGAGTGGGTGGTGCAGGAGGCTGGTGGAGTGGATGATGCAGGAGGCTGGTGGAGTGGGTAGTGCAGGAGGCTGGTGGAGTGGGCTGTGCAGGAGGCTGGTGGAGTGGTTGGTGTAGGAGGTTGGTGGAATAGATGATGCAGGAGGCTGATGGAGTGGATGATGCAGGAGGCTGGTGGAGTGGGTGGTGCAGGAGACTGGTGGAGTGGATGGTGCTGGTGGAGTGGATGGTGCAGGAGGTTGGTGGAGTGGATGGTGCAGGAGGCTGGTGGAGTGGATGGTGCAGGAGGCTGGTGGAATGGATGGTGCAGGAGGCTGGTGGAATGGATGGTGCAGGAGGCTGGTGAGTGGATGATGCAGGAGGCTGGTGGAGTGGATGATGCAGGAGGCTGGTGGAGTGGATGGTGCAGAAGGCTGGTGGAGTGGATGGTGTAGGAGGCTGGTGGAGTGGATGGTGCAGGAGGCTGGTGGAGTGGGTGGTGCAGGAGGCTGGTGGAGTGGATGATGCAGGAGGCTGGTGGAGTGGCTGGTGCAGGAGGCTGGTGGAGTGGTTGGTGCAGGAGGCTGGTGGAGTGGTTGGTAGGAGGCTGGTGGAGATATGATGATGCAGGAGGCTGATGGAGTGGATGATGCAGGAGGCTGGTGGAGTGGTTGGTGCAGGAGACTGGTGAAGTGGATAGTGCTGGAGATTGGTGGAGTGGATGATGCAGGAGGCTGTTGGAGTGGGTGGTGCTGGAGGCTGGAGGAGTGGATGGTGCAGGAGGCTGGTGGAGTGGTGTGCATGAGGTGGTGGAGTGGGTGGTGCAGGAGGCTGGTGGAGTGGATGGTGCAGGAGGCTGGTGGAGTTGGTGGTGCAGGAGGCTGGTGGAGTGGATGGTGCAGAAGGCTGGTGGAGTGGGTGGTGCTGATGGAGTGGTTGGCGTAGGAGACTGGTGGAGTAGATGGTGCAGGAGGCTGGTGGAGTGGGTGGTGCAGGAGGCTGGTGGAGAGGATGGTGCAGGAGACTGGTGGAGTGGATGGTGCTGGAGACTGGTGGAGTGGATGGTGCTGGTGGCTGGTTGAGTGGATGGTGCTGGAGGCTGGTGGAGTGGATGGTGCAGAAGGCTGGTGGAGTGGGTGGTGCAGGAGGCTGGTAGAGTAGATGGTGCAGGAGGCTAGTGGAGTGGCTGGTGCAGGAGGCTGGTGGAGCGGATGATGCTGGAGGCTGGTGGAGTGGATGGTGCTGGAGGCTAGTGGAGTGGGTGGTGCAGGAAGCTGGTGGAGTGGATGGTGCAGGAGGCTGGTGTAGTGGATGGTGCAGGAGGCTGGTGGAGTGGGTGGTGGAGGAGGCTGGTGGAGTGGATGGTGCAGGAGGCTGGTGGAGTGGATGATGCAGGAGGCTGGTGGAGTTGATGATGCTGGAGGCTGGTAGAGTGGATGATACAGGAGGTTGGTGGAGTGGGTGGTGCAGGAGGCTGGTGGATTGGATGGTGCTGGAGGCTGGTGGAGTGGATGATGCAGGAGGCTGGTGGAGTGGATGATGCAGGAGGCTGGTGGAGTGGGTGTTGCAGGAGGCTGGTGGAGTGTATGGTGCAGGAGATGGTGGAGTGGATGATGCAGGAGGCTGGTGGAGTGGATGATACAGATGGCTGGTGGAGTGGATGGTGCAGGAGGCTGGTGGAGTGGATGGTGCATGAGGCTGGTGGAGTGGATGATGCTGGAGGTTGGTGGAGTGGATGATGCTGGAGGCTGATGGAGTGGATGGTGCAGGAGGCTGGTGGAGTGGGTGGTGCAGGAGGCTGGTGTAGTGGGTGGTGCAGGAGGCTGGTGGAGTGGTTGGTGCAGCAGGCTGGTGGAATGGCTGGTGCTGGGGGGCTTGTGGAGTGGATGGTGGAGGAAGCTGGTAGAGTGGGTGGTGCAGGAGGCTGGAGGAGTGGATGATGCAGGGGGCTAGTGGAGTGGATGGTGCAGGAGGCTGGTGGAGTGGATGGTGCAGGAGGCTGGTGGAGTGGATGATGCAGGAGGCTGGTGGAGTTGATGATGCTGGAGGCTGGTGGAGTGGATGATGCATGAGGCTGGTGGAGTGGATGATGCAGGAGGCTGGTGGAGTGGGTGGTGCAGGAGGCTGGTGGATTGGATGGTGCTGGAGGCTGGTGGAGTGGATGATGCAGGAGGCTGGTGGAGTGGATGATGCAGGAGGCTGGTGGAGTGGGTGGTGCAGGAGGCTGGTGGAGTGTATGGTGCAGGAGATGGTGGAGTGGATGATGCAGGAGGCTGGTGGAGTGGATGATACAGATGGCTGGTGGAGTGGATGGTGCAGGAGGCTGGTGGAGTGGATGGTGCTGGAGGCTGGTGGAGTGGATGATGCTGGAGGCTGGTGGAGTGGATGATGCTGGAGGCTGATGGAGTGGATGGTGCATGAGGCTGGTGGAGTGGGTGGTGCAGGAGGCTGGTGTAGTGGATGGTGCAGGAGGCTGGTGGAGTGGTTGGTGCAGGAGGCTGGTGGAATGGCTGGTGCTGGGGGCTGGTGGAGTGGATGGTGTAGGAAGCTGGTAGAGTGGGTGGTGCAGGAGGCTGATGGAGTGGATGATGCAGGAGGCTAGTGGAGTGGATGGTGCAGGAGGCTGGTGGCGTGGATGGTGCAGGAGGCTGGTGGAGTGGATGGTACAGGAGGCTGGTGGAGTGGATGGTGCTGGAGGCTGATGGAGTGGATGGTGGAGTGGATGGTTAAGGTGCTCACTGGGTAGAGTTGGTGAGTAGTGCATGTGGAGGGTAGTAATGTGTAGTGCAGTTTGGTGGCAGGTGGATGGGGTGCGATTTGTGGTGGATGGTGAATGACGTAGGTGGGTATTGGGTGGTGTAAGTGGATGATGCAGGTGGAGGAGGTGGGTGGAGGAGTAGGTGTAAGGGCCTCTACCACTGGAGGCCAATCATCGTGATCCATGCACCACCTTCCACTCCCTCGTGTCTTGCCCCACAACAGGAAGTTCACCTCACTGACCTGTGTCAGCAGCTGTCCTGGGGAGGAGGAGTGTGTCAGTTCCTGGGGACTGGGTGCACCTGCTGGGGGGGGAGAAGGTCACGGTGCACTATACTAGGGTATTACCCACAGTTAGCTGACCTTACCCATCTCCCAGGGTGACCCACTGTGGCCTGTGATGGTCATACACCTTCTGGTAGAGGCCATTCCTTGGGGTCAGCGACGCTTGGCGACTGTTGAGAAAGATCTACTTTACGATTATATTAATATATGACCATTAATGGTGTCCTCTCATGTTGCAACCCTCACTCTTCTCATGCTCAAGGTATAGGTTGACCGCCTCCCACCGCCCACCACGTATGTAACAGGTGTGTCGGGAGGCGCGAACGTGGGGAACACCTGTGGGACGGGAGGTCACCAGTGGCGAGTACTTGTGCAAGAGGAGGATGTTATAGCCCTACCCAGGCTTGGAATGTGGGCCCCTTCACCCCCAGTGAGGGATGTACCCCGTCACTCGAGTGTGGGACGTACCCCATCACCCGAGTGAGAGATATACCCACCTTCAGCTGAATGAAAGATGTCTCCATTCACTCAAGCATGTGATGTACCCCATCACCTGTGTGAGAGATGTTATCCTCTGACGTAAGTGAAGGATTTACCCCTTCAGTCGAGTGAGAGCTGTAACCCTTTTAGTTGAACGAGGGATGTACCCATTCACCTTAGTGGGGGACGTACCCCTTCACCCGAGTGATAGACGTACCCCCTTCACCCAGATGATAGAGTACCTCAAGTGAGGGATGTACCCCTCCGCCGTGGTGAGTGGGTTGCCCCCGCCCGAGTCAGCCGGGGAGGGAAAGCGACACTTCATCTAAATTAGGTAAGGTTCCTCCACCCTCGGAGCGAGGCAGGCCATCTCCCCAGCGACGTGTGGCAAGTGTCACTTTGTCATGTGAGTGAGTGAGGGAGGGAGACGGCACACGGCCACCGCAGTGCCCCCAGCTCCTCCTGGGGGAGGGAGCTTCCTCTACTGCTGTCTGGGGGAAGTGGCCCCCATCATCTGGGGGGGAGGAAGCTTCTCCTCTACTGGCTCAAGCAAATAACCCCACCCCACGTAGGGTGCGAAGTACCAGTACTGCTGAATGAAGGAAGCGCCCCCGTCAAATAGGAAAGGAAAAACTCTGATGAATGAAGGAGGTGCCCCCGTCACCTATGGAAGGAAGAACGCATTCTGGTGAATGAAGTGCCCCTGTCATCTAGGGAGAGAGGAACCCACTCTAACGAATGTAGTAAGTGCCCCAGTTATCTTGAGGTGGGGAGAACCCCCTTTACTGGCTAAAGGTAGTGTCCCCGTCACCTTGAGGTGGGGGAACCCCCCCCCCCCTTCTTCTGGCTGAAGGAAGTGCCCCCGTCACCTGGGGAAGGGGGTGCAGGTCGGGTACAAGGTTGTATCGATTTATTGATGCTGGTGTTGTGTGGCTCCAGTACCAGGTTATGGAGCTGCCTGGCCCACCGCGCCCCT
This sequence comes from Panulirus ornatus, assembly GCF_036320965.1. Classification (NCBI taxonomy): domain Eukaryota; kingdom Metazoa; phylum Arthropoda; class Malacostraca; order Decapoda; family Palinuridae; genus Panulirus; species Panulirus ornatus. The sequence continues at coordinate 24,102,297 of NC_092242.1, read as the reverse complement.
GCTGCTGCCGCTGACGCTACACCAGCCCAGCAGGTGCCACCCAGCACCTCAGCTGGTACCCTTTCAGCAGCCCAGCGGGTACCCCCTACAGTAGCCTAGCGGTACCTCTCCATCATCCCAGCGGCTACTCCTCCAGCAGCCCAACAGGTACCCATCCAGCAGCACAACAAGTACCCCTTCAGCAGCACAGCAGGTACCCCTTCAGCAGCCCAGCAGGTACCCCTTAAGCAGCCCAGCAGATATCCCTCCAGCAGCCCAACAGGTACCCATCCAGCAGCACAGCAGGTACCCCTTCAGCAGCCCAGCAGGTACCCCTCCAGTAGGCCAGCAGGTACCCATCCAGAAGTACAGCAAGTACCCCTCCAGCAGCTCATCAGGTGCCCCTCTAACAGTCCAGAGGGGGTGCCCCTCCAACAGCCCATTAGTTACCCTTCCTGTAGCCAAATGAGTACCCCTCCAGCAGACCTGCAGGCACCCCTCCACCAGCCCAGCAGGTACCATTCCAGCAGCTCAACAGATGCCCTTCCAGCAACTCAGCAGGTGTCTTTCCAGAAGCCCAGCAGGTATTCCTCCAGCAGTCCAGCAGGTGCGTCCCTTTTGTATCCCAGCAAATTCCCCTCTAGCAGCCCAGCAGGTACCTCCATGGGGCCCAAAGGCTACCCATCCAGATGCATAGCAGGTACCCCTCTAGCTGCCAGTCCAGGAGGTACCCCTTCAGCAGCCCTGCAGTTACCCTAACAACAGCCCAGTGGGTACCCCTCCAGCATCTTAGTGGTTATCCGTGCGCGATCATGGAAGTATATGAATGTCATGCTGAGTATATATATATATATATATATATATATATATATATATATCTTTCTTTCATATTAATCGCCATTTCCCGCGTTAGCGAGGTAGCGTTAAGAACAGAACACTGGACCTTTGAGGAATATCCTCACCTGGCCCCCTTCTATGTTCCTTCTTTTGGAAAATCAAAAAAAAAAAACGAGACGGAAGGATTTCCAGCCCCCCGCTCCCTCCCCTTTTAGTCGCCTTCTACGACACGCAGGGAATACGTGGGAAGTATTCTTTCTCCCCTATCCCCTAGGGATAATATATATATATATATATATATATATATATATATATATATATATATATATATATATATATATATATATATATATATTATATTTATATTTATTATACTTTGTCGCTGTCTCCCGCGTTTGCGAGGTAGCGCAAGGAAACAGACGAAAGAAATGGCCCAACCCCCCCCCATACACATGTATATACATACGTCCACACACGCAAATATACATACCTACACAGCTTTCCATGGTTTACCCCCAGACGCTTCACATGCCTTGATTCAATCCACTGACAGCACTTCAACCCCGGTATACCACATCGCTCTAATTCACTCTATTCCTTGCCTTCCTTTCACCCTCCTGCATGTTCAGGCCCCGATCACACAAAATCTTTTTCACTCCATCTTTCCACCTCCAATTTGGTCTCCCTCTTCTCCTCGTTCCCTCCACCTCCGACACATATATCCTCTTGGTCAATCTTTCCTCACTCATTCTCTCCATGTGCCCAAACCACTTCAAAACACCCTCTTCTGCTCTCTCAACCACGCTCTTTTTATTTCCACACATCTCTCTTACCCTTACGTTACTCACTCGATCAAACCATCTCCCTCTTACCAATACATAATGAGGTGTGTGAAGGACACAGGTCGACTTCAAGTGCACGGCCGTACCATCTACTGCAGCAGGCACTGGGGTGGACGCAACATGCTGGTCTAGGTCACCTGGAAAAACTCCTGGAAGATCGTTCCATACGGGATAGTGTAAGATTCCTGGAGGCATAGCAGCAGTGGTCTCTCTACAACCCTTGCCTCCTTCCTCTTGACTTGGTAAGGTAGCGGTGAGACGCGGGCTGCTGATCTGGAATCAATTCTCAGCGTTGAAGCAGTTGTCTTCGTTCTTCTGAAACTGCAATCCCCAGACACGTGCGAGTTGCACTTTCTCCTCTGCGTTCCGTGCAGCAGTCCACAAGTTGATGGAACATATCACAGGATCCCCTCTTGCTCAAGATGCCCTCTTCAAACTGAGGACGCTGAACACACTTACCTCACAGAGACATTATCACCACACTCCATGACCTGTGGTCTTGTCCGACCTCCCATATGTACACGCACACACACACACACACACACACACACACACACACGCACACACACACACACTAGCATGTGCTGATAACCACGACGTAAAATGAAACACGATAAGTCCTCGTGGTTATCAGCAAATACTGTATCACTTGTATCACTGTAACCTGCTGCAGTATATACTAGTATGAGGGCGAGAGCAAAGGAGAGGGTGTTGCGTCTGCTGAGGAAGGAGCTATGGGAGTGTGTGAGAGAGTAATGAAAGTGGATTTTGAGAGGTGTTTGATTGTCATTACTCATCCACCTGGTAGCTGGAGGGGCGAGGTTGGCAGGGGAGTGTTTTGGGAGGCGCTGAGAGAATGTGTCAGCCATTTTGGTATGAGGTATCGAGTATCGATGACGGATGATTTGAATACCGGAATGGATGACGTGGCAGTTGAGGGTATAGTTCAGGGGCGTGGCGTGGCGTGGCGTGCCCCGGATGGACGAAGATGGTAGAAGGTTTGAGGAGGTGTCGCGCTAGATTGCCAATACCTGATAGACATTGGAGCATACACGAGTCTCCGCGGGTAAGTTAGGGTATAATGGCGTTATTGGGTTATGTATTAAGTGATCGTCGTGGAGCATGAGGCAAAGGGACGGTCATTGATTACCATAGCTTGATTAGGGTCTTGTTATTGATTCAGCATTGGGCAGGGCCCACGTGAGACCCATGTTCATGGGCGATCGGGGCTGGTAGTTGACGCTGGCATCTCCCACACTGGTGGCACTGGCGGCACCCCTAACATTAATATCCTGACTCGCCACGTTCGTGTTCCTATCTAGGCATAAACTGCCCACAGCTGGCTCACCAGTGACGTCAGAGTGACGTGAACCAACCATGGAATCTCCAGCGTTGGCCTGAGGGCATACTCTCTCTCTCTCTCTCTCTCTCTCTCTCTCTCTCTCTCTCTCTCTCTCTCTCTCTCTCTCTCTCTCTCTCTCTCTCTCTCTCTCTCTCTCTCCTCCGCGGGCAGAATGAACGAACTGGTGACTTTCGCTTTTCATTCCAAAAAAAAAACAAAAAAACTATAGCATACTCCAGAAATACGACAAACCCTCTATAATTGCTGTCCACCCCTCTGTGGTGAACTGTTGCTCTCAGAGGCAGCTGAACACAGTGAGGGTCCACACCGTCGTGTTGTGACTAAGATCCCCGTTTTCTGTTCTTGTAAAAATACTACTACTAATGATAATGATAATTATGATGATAATGATCCTGATGATAGTAATTTTTAGCAATAACAATAATAATAGTAATAATAATAATAATAATAGTAATAATGATAATAATAATAATAATAATAATAATAATAATAATAATAATGATAGTAATAATGATAGTAATATTAATAATACTAATGATGATAATAATGATATTGATAATAATGCAAAGAACATCAAACAGCGACAGACCAGTGGTGGAAGGAATCATAAACTCCGAGGTTAGTATATTGAGAAAAACGTATAGATGATTTAAAGAGAAACACCAACGAACGTTACATCAGCAAACGTTGTATGTTAACTGAGGTGATGTAAATAATGTCAGTGTGTATTTGAAGTGAAGTGTTTGTTGAGACTCTCAAACGTATTGTTGGAACTTCTTTCAACTATTCTGAATTAGTGAATCAGACGTATGTTTGAGAAAAAAGGGGAAAAAAACTCATTTGAAATGAAACGTTTGTCCACTGATTTGATTTCAGTACGACGAGTGTAATCGGATATAGATAACCTTAAGCTGCTTAGGTCAAGATTATCAAAATCCTTTGATGATTTTGAGTATCTGAATAGAACACCTGATAGCCTTCTGTATAGCCTTCTGTTTTCTAAGTTAGATAAGTTTAAGTCGTCTGCTCAGCTCTAACAGTGCCGGGTGTAAAGGAAAATGGGACACACTTCGTTGAGTTGTGTGCTGGAAAAGGACTGGTGATTAGGAATGATTGGTTTAAAAAAAAGAAAAGGTGCAAGAATAAGCATACACGCGTGAGTAGGGTTGGAGGTCAACTGGAATTATTAGATTGTGTGTCTATGGACAGGTGTGCAAAGGAGAAATTGTTGGATGTCAACGTGCTGGGAGTCCAAAATGCTGGTGGCAGAGTTTGGGAAAGTACGCGAAAGGAGAGAGTTGAGAGTTAATGTGAACAAAAGTAAAGTAATGAAGTGCAGCGGCGACAGTACGAGGGAGGATGGTCTGAGCGTGTCTGAATAGTGGGGACCTGGATGCAGTAGAGTGCTTTACGTACCTGGGAGCGGACGTAGTAGCAGATGGAGCCATGAGGGCTGAAGCGAGGCTTAGGGCGGGAGTTGGAGACTAAGGTTCTGAGTGCACTGAGGAGTGTGCGGAGGGAGAGGTCAGTGTCTACTGGGGCGATGACGGGTGTATACGTGTGAAGATGAAGTAGTGTGGATGGTGTTGTATGCGTTTAAGCGGTGATGTATGCGTTTAAGCCTGGGATTCCAAATATAAAAGAACGGAAGAGGGTGGATGTGTTGGTAGGTAGATGCCTAAGGACAGTAAATGTTGTGGTTAAAGTTGATCATGTAAGGAATGACAGTTGAGAGGTGTGGTTGTAAGTGCAGTCTGAGTAAAAAAAGCTGACCAGGGTTTGCTGAATTGGTTCGGGCTTATGGAGAGGATGAGTGAAGAAAGAATGACTAAGGGGACCTATGTGTTGGTGTAAGGAACAGCAGGGATGGGGTGAGAAGGCAGTAGAGGGGGCAAGAAGAAGATGGACGGAAGGAGTGACGGAGGCTTTGAGGTATCGGGTCTTGAGTATTCAAGAAGGTAAGAGGCGTGCTTGGGATGGAATAAATTGAATTGATGTGGTATATGGGGGGCGCCGTACTCTTACTAGGCTGAACCAAGGCATATGGAGCGGTCGAAGAATAGCTGGGGATATTGGCATTTTGTCTCAGCAGATAGTACATAACTAAAGAGTGGAGGTGTGCAAATGAGCCTGTTCGTTTATTCCTAAAGCTACCTCTGTAAGGCAGGAAACAGCGAACCAGTAAAAAGAACAGGAAATTAATATATACAGACACGCGAGGCGCCCCAGCCTCGTGATATAGCATTCCCATGTCATACTTGACAACCTCTTGTCATGCGGGCTTACGACATGTCATTCGTGTCAGTCTCCTCTCTCTCATACATGCCACCTTCACGTCATAGGTACCAACTCATGTCATAGATGCTAGCGTCATCCATGATGGACCTCTCCTGCCAGGAGGCACTACGGCAGCATCTAATGTCGAGATGATCCTCACCAGGTCCTGGTGGTCGTCGAATTCGTCGTCAGGAGGTCGTTGTGGTTCAGTTGTGGGTACTGTGTACCAGGTCTTTGTGGTCATCATCGTGTGCATGACGCCTCATAAGGTCGTAGTGTTCCAGTTTGTAGACCTCGCTAGATCGTAATAGTTCTTCCTGTAGTTTTCTTCAGGTCATAGTCGTCCTACCCATAGGTCCCATGAGGTCGAGGTGGTCGTCTTTCCTGGTGGTAATGGTCGTCATCACATGGCACTAGTTGTTGCAGGGTCGTCATTGTTACAACCGTCAAGGAAGTGGGAAGACTGTCGAGCTCCGGGGGGGAGGACCAGTGATTGTAGGTCTGGTCGGTCTCTGACGCTCTTGTAGGATCAGTGACTGTAGGTCTGGCCAGTCTGTGACGTTCCTGTAGTCCCAGTAACTGTAGGGCTGGCCAGTCTGTGACGCTTCTGTAGGACCGGTAACTGTAGGACCAGCCCGTTTGTGACGCTTCTGTAGGACCAGTAACTGTAGGACTAGCCCGTCTGTGACGCTTCTGTAGGACCAGTAACTGTAGGACTAGCCCGTCTGTGACGCTTCTGTAGGACTAGCGACTGTAGGTCTGGCAAATCTGTGACGCTCCTGTATCGCCTGGTGATGGGACTGGGGAAATGGTTATGGACAGTACAGGAAGGAGTGTTGGCGGTGTGTGGAGCAGACATAGATCGGGCGGTGTGTGACTGGTCGGCGTAAGATGTAAGGCAGACAGAGGAGGAATCCCTAGTAAATATGAGTAAATATCTGCGTATGAGTAAAGACGAGAGAAATTCATAGAATCAGAACGTGAAATGCGAGCGGAAGATGAAGGTAGCCTAATGGGTTCACAGAGCGAGGAGAGGCGGTGGGGTTTCAGTTGACCGGGTGGAGTTGATAAATAACGGATGAATATCAGCCGGGAACTGTGGATGAGGAAGTGGAGGACGGGGTGGGAGGTAGGAGGCGGGAGTGGAGGGAAGGCCCGCTTGAGTCAGGCACGATCACCGTTACCGGATACCTGGGACCCGCTCCTCCGACAACCATATCTCTCCTGACATTGCCTCCTCTCGTGTCTCTCCCCTGTACGGGGGTTAGCAGCGTGGTACTACCATAATGAACACACATGAGCCACCGGGCCACGCCGCGCATGAGGAACTCATGGTTATGAAAATGACGGTGAAGCTTAATGAAATGTGAGTGATTGTGAGTCATAGAGGAAGCTATGCTGGAGTGGCGTGCGGTCCTCAAGTGGCGAGTATTGTCTGGACACAATGAGCCACACAAAGACTGTGAAGTACCCGGTCAACAATACCCGTTCTGTACCCGCATCCAGGACTCAGATACCACGGCGCTCTTGGTGGGTGTTGTGTCTCGCGGGGAGGGGAGGCAGGCAACCAGGGGTAGAATCCTCTGTACAGTGTTTATTGCTCAGCAGCCGCGGGGCTTTGTTCCTCCCTGGGTACTGATGTGTGTTTCTCCTCTCCCACGTCTCCCTCCTCATTGCCAGGTGTACATAATGGCTCTCCCAGAGTGTGGTCCAGGTGCAGTGTACACGTGTACCTTGAGTGTGTCCCGAGCTCCGTCCTGTACACGTCTAGGGTGGCCTCCCAGGCGTGCACCTTCGTACCGCCTCCCTCGGCCACAAGGGGTTCTGGCTCACGCTTCGATCGTAGTTGTTTTGCACTGCAGGTTTCCCCAGTGATCGTGTGTGGGGCAGCTCCTCTTCCCCCTCACACGTCATGTGTGATCCATCTCGCTCTGCCGGACCAACACGTCAGGACGTCCCGCCATCCACCACTGGACAAAGGATCATCCGTGCTCTGCTTCCTTGGCTCCACCTCCTCCCGCTCACCCACCTCCCAACAGCCGGTCTTATATCCGAGTTCATAACATCGCCTTTGTTATGTTCCTAGAAATGTCTTAACGTTGTCAGCTGTGTCTGTTGTTGTCAGCTATGTCTGTTGTTGTTAGCTATGTCTGTTGTTGTTAGATATGTCTGTTGTTGTTAGCTATGCCTGAAGTTGTCACATTCAGGCGGACATGAATATATCTAACTACAAAATGATACCATGTCCGATCATCTTAAAGTTCTGGTCCTACATGGTACACACGGGAGCCACTTTACGACGCGTCTCGAGGCTTCCTCACCGTTGGACGTAGTGAAGAAGCGATGTTAGTTGAGGTGCGTTGTTATACGTACGTAGAGTGTGTGACGTAGTCACTCACCAGAAGTAAGATGTCGTCATAACTTGTAGTGGTAACAAGTTGGTCTTCATGATGTGGTGGCTGCACACACACACACACACACACACACACACACACACACACACACACACACACACACACACACTGACACAGCTCCTCAACGTATTCAGGTGACACACATCACCATCACCAAGCACACGTACTCACCCACCTGTCATACACAGCAGAACCCTCGCCCTGACCGGAGTTCCCCCTGAGAGGGGCTTGTAAACCAGCCAATCATGACATTATGTTGACCCCAGGTAACAAAAAGAAAAGGTCCAGAATTCCGCGTAAGGAACGACGTGTCTGGAATGAAGAGTTCCAGCAGCCAATCAGTTAGCAAGTTTGTAGCGAGGTCACAGCTGTCGCTCGGGTGCTTGGTCCCCCCCAGAGCTCACACGGTCCACTACAGTGTGTGAGTCAAGGATGATGTTGGGAAGTTCGTGAGAATAAGAATGATATCGTAGTTATGAGGATGTATGGAATGAAGTGAGATTTTAAGCGTTGATTGTGAGGGGAAGAAGACGATAGTGTGTGGCAGTGTAAGGGCTTGAGCATGTGGGTGTGGGGACCTACACACACACACACACAGATAGTGGTAGGCTGGTGTGAGGGCATCATTATGTGGGCTCCCGTGTCACTGGGTCAGGCTGGCATCCCGTCACCTGCGTCTGTCACGCCAGAAATACTCTCCTGAAGATTTATTTTTACATCGACGAATGAGGCAGCGACCCTTGGCGGGGCTCGTGACTTCATCAGAGGGAGGGAACTCCGCTGATTGATGTCCTGCAGTATATATGATCCGTGAATTCTGGATCCGCGGCAGCTCTGAACCGTGTCTCCAGAACACATGATGGTTCTGTAACGTGCTTTAAACAGTGACAGCTTTGTAATGTGTATTCTGAACCCCTTGCAGATATGTAACGTGTGTTCTGGACCCATAACAGCTCCTAGCATGTGTTCTGGAGCCATACCTGCTATACAACGTGGGTTACGAGCCATTGACTTGTCTGTAACGTGTGTTCTGGACATGTGATTACACCCCAGCACACTTCTCTCCAGGTTTCCATTTCACACCCACCTACAAGCTGCCCATACAACCATCCACAGATCTACCTTCCCTACCTCTCCTACAGATCTATCCTTCATGCCACTCTACAGATCTACCCAACAAGAATTTGCACTCCGCATCCTTCTACAGAGCCACTCTGCACGTTCCTCAGCAGATCTGCCCTCAACACTACTAGTCAGTGCCTCTCTGATCGGTGGAATCCGCCTGTCTCCCGCAATACGAATCCAGCAAACCCACAATCCGTCCTGCGTTACCGCCCGTTACCGTCACCCGAGTCCCCAGCTGACTCTGTAACAGTTTAGGTTTCCATAAGATCTTGTAAGTTCCTCTGACCCTCAGCAGTTTTGATGGTGTGAAGATCTCTGCCGCCCCACTCCCACTGCCCTGTCAGCTTTTCCTGGACTTACCTTTCATAACCTGGAACTAGACGTAGGACTTGTGGTCTTCACCTTCGTCCACTTTTCCAAAGCTTACCAGCCCAGGTCAGGCTTAACATAATCATCAGGAAAGTACGCAAGACTATCACTTCGATTGCCGAGGTTCGAGTCTCGCGCGCCTAGTGGGAAGTGACTCCGCCAGAGCCATCCATGATGAGCCGCTCCTCTGTGAGCATCGGCAGGTTGCAACGCTTCCGAGGAGCCGCAGCCACCTTGTGGCCTCTTACCTGTGACGTCCCACAAAGGTAGGACCTTCGTGCCTCCTCTTCCTCGTAAGGGATAGACTGACGGACGCACCTGCTCCGTGAAGTACGTCGACACCTCCGTCAGTGGTGTCAGCGTTGGTATCAGCGTTCCCGACTGCTTCGCCCCTCACCAGCCTCCAGAGGTAGACCGCTCTCACAGCCACACCATCGTCATCTAGACCAAGACCTTCGTCATGCACCTCATCCTCGCTGTTAACCACATCCTACCCTCGACCCTCAAGAGAGGCGTGGTGTACACATCCCTCAAAGGGCATGGAAAAAATAAATAGACCTTTGTATGAGCAAATGAAGCCTTATTAAGTAACGAGGAAGCAGTAATTGTAGATTGCAACGACGCCAACATAACGACACCAACATCTGAGTGGTGACCAGACTAATTGATTTAACTGAAAACAATATATTTGTATTACCTGATATCCAGATAGAGGCTTTTGATGTCCTGGAAAAGTTGGGAAACAGTGATCATGATAGTGTCCACTTAAGACTGAACTACTGTTTCGATTTCGAAGAAGCCAACCTGATGATCCCCAGTCGTAGATGAGCAGACGCCGACAATACTGAGCTGCGACGCTGGCTAGGGAAGCTGTGTCAGACGCTTAGACACGAACACAGCTGAAGAGGTGTGAAGGAACTATAAAATTAGAATACTACCCCATGAAAATTAGTGATCCTAGGAAGGTGAAAACGGGTTCTATAAGGAAGGAGTCAGACTGGATGAATAAAGAAGATAATGTTCTAATTAAACGTCAAAGAACAGCATACAAGTATCTAATTCAAGTGGCGATAAATAGGACCAGGAAATGTGTACATTAGATTACAAAGAGATGAGAGAAGGAAAGAGAGAACCAGTGAAGAAGAGTTTAAAGACAGGATATCTCAAAATGTGAAGAAAAAACTTAATAGCTTCTTTCGACACATTAGAAACAAGGGGAAATCATGGTTATTTTAGCCTATTATTGAATGAAAGTGGCAGCTAAACCAGGAGCAGCAAAGAAATGGCTTCCTTTCAATAAAAAAGATTTCGAATCTAAGTTCGAACATTTTTTCCAGCATAACACAAACAAAAATATATTTCTTGTCACGAAAAATTTTAAATTGGACGTAAAGAAATATTGAATACCATGAGGGACTTAGACCTTAATATAAACTCAATTCTGTCAAGTCAAATGGCCCAGGCGATATCCCTCCCGCTATTTTGGAAGAAGTTTAACAGGTAAAGTAGCGTTTTTGATGACCAAAACATTCAACAAAACCAAGAGGACAAGGAAGTGACAGATGTCTGGAAAATTGTCAAGGTAACGCTAACTTCCACGTAAGGAAATAGAAAAATGCTCTTTTTAACTAACATTCCGTCAGGCTCACTTTGGCTCCAGGAAAAGATTGTTAGAAACAGTAATTAGAGACAAAGTTGAATTATTAGAAGCTGTTCGAAGTGGATTGTTGGAATATAACATTAATCTAAGGAGTTTGATCGAATACTTTAGTCATAATCTTAGCAACAGGGACTACAAAATACATGCAATGATTTTCATAGGCTTTCGACAAAGAGCCACATGAAAATAATCGCTGACTGAAATGCTCGCTAGGTAGGAAATCTGTGCCTGGATAGCAGACTGGTTCTCGTGTGGGGAAACAGTGGCTGGTGTTCAGTGGGGACGCATCTGACCTGCTTCACGTGACGAGCGGAGTTCCACCAGGCTCTCTCAGTCCCCAGACCCATACTGGTCATCATGTGATCACCTTGCAGACAGGACTCACCTGTAGAACTTTGAAATTTGCCGACGACACAGAACGTGAAATATAGCCTGTCAAAGAAAGCCTGCGGGAATATATCAGAGGGATGTAGATGATGTAATGGAGTATAAAGGAGGAATCAAATGGATTCCAAGGTACACGGATGGAAAGAATTTAAGCCACCGGACACAAGGTGCTCAGTAAGCCATGATCAGAAGTGAAAGTAGATAATGATCGTGGACTGAATGATCAAGATTGACCCAAAATACAGAAAACAGCACCTATTTGCATACAATACATACACACGACGCTAGGTTTCATAACTAGAAATGTAGCTCATAAAAGCAGTTAGTACAATGCTCGTTCTTAAAGTCAGGACAATAGATTTGATGAAAGATGAAGAAAAACTAGAGCTAGTTCAAAGAAGAGCAGTCAAACTAATCCCATCCCTCAGAAATTTATTCTTACAAAAAGAAAAAATAGCAGACTCCAAAGGGATCAAAGAGGTTTCAAATATTAGATAAATTCGACAACATAACATTAGATTCCTCCACATACATACCCTCCAGATACCTCCGGATGACTCTAGATATCTGCCCTTTACATATCTACCCTCAGATGCCTCCACATGCCTCTCCAGATGCTTCCAACTATCTACCCTTCAGATGTCGTCTCATCTATACACTCTGTATGCTTCCTCATAACTGCCCTTCATATGATTCCACATATCTAACTTATGAATATCTTATATTTACCTTCCAGATACCCCCACACAGCTTCCCTTCAGTTACCTCTACATGTCTACCTTCCACTTACCTCAACATATCTACGCTCCAGGTACCTCCACATGTCTACCCTCCAGGTACCTTCACATGTCTACCCTTCAGGTACCTTCACATGTCTACCTTCCAGGTACCTCCACATGTCTACCCTCTCTGTCGCCACACGGAATCAGCACAAACACCCACCACCCAGGCCAGGCCAGGCCAGGCCAAGCCAAGCCAGCTCTGGCAACAAACAAAAACTGACCACCCAGTCGGCCTCGTCATGCCATTGTCTTCCTTCCGACATTCCACGATGGATCCTCGGTGTCGCCCATACCCCGTTCCCTTCCCCCATCTCCCCATCTTCCAAACTCGCCCCATCAACTAGTTAGCTTGGGAAATTAACAGCATGTTAATTTTACTTTATATCCTTGCCGCCTCCTTTACCCCCGTACGTCGCTTCCTTCCTCCGCCTCTTCGTCTGTGGCTAATGTGGTGGGGTCTCTTGCCTCACCCCAGGTGGCTTCCCTCTGCCTCACCCACGTTGCTTGCCCTCCTCCCTTCCTCCCTCACGCCAGTAGCTGCGTTCAGTGCCTCACCCACGTTGCTTGTCCTCCTCCCTCCCTCCCTCCTTCACGCCAGTAGTTGCGTTCAGTGCCTCATCCACGTTGCTTGTCCTCATCCTGCCCGTCTGGTGCTTCCGTCACTTCCTCCCCCAGCAGCTCAACCCTGGCCACCACCCGGTAGGCAGCCGCTCTCCTCCCTCTCTCCCTCCCACAACTGCTCAACTCTGGTAAAGGAAAAATTCCACTTTTTTATGTTCACATGAATACCCATCATGTTGGCCCGTTTTCTCTTGCTGTACCTAACCACAGCCCAAACACTCTCACTCCTCCTTGTCCATTTTTCCCTAACCTTATCTCTTCTCCCCACTCTTATCTTTCCCATTTCCTTCCCTTCCCACTCTCCTTCGTTTCCTTCCCTCCCCATTCTATCCTCACCCCTTTTCCTCCCATCCTTATTCCTTCCTCTCTGCCACCTGCTTCCCTCTCGCACGTCCAGTTCAGCCTATCTTCCATCAAACTCAACCCTTGCTTCTCACATCCCCTCCGTCCCCTACACACCCTCGTCTCCTCTTCCCCAACATACCCTTGCCTCTTCCCCTTCCCCCACACACCCTCGTCTCTTCCTCTTCCCCCACACGCCCTCATCACACCCACGCGCTTCCCCCTCGTCTCCCACTTTTTTTTCTTTCTGATAGACTGGCTAGGGGGAGGAGAGGGAATTGGTTGGGTAGGGGAAGTTACAGTAGTTGAAATGGAAAGAAAAAATATCTGTTGAATTTATGTGTAGCTTTTACTGAGGTGTGTGTGTGCGTGTCTGTGTGGGTGAGTGGATTGGTGTGTGTGTGTGTGTGTGTGTGTGTGTAAGACAAGTCATGGAGTCCGCTGACGCTTCAGCATGCGTGACCTGGGGGCGAGGTGTGTGGGTACTCTGGGTAGTAGATTAGCATGGGAGGGATCATGGCTCTCAGCAGATGTGATCCTTGGCTGCCCGGAAGGTGGCAGGACCTGTACAACAGCCTGGCCAGGGACGCGTATTCCTGCACGGTTCTCTGGTCGATGTGAACCTTGTAATGTTAGTGTGTGACCCGCGATTCTGCAGCTCGTGTGATGCATTTTAGTGTCTTGCTCTGAGGATATGTTGCTGGGTTTTGATTCTTCTCAAGCACTACGTTTGTGAAGTTCGAGTTTGTTTATATTTCCAAATCCTTTCCGAATTTGTTTAGTTTGTAAGCCTCTGACTATACTAGATGTTTGCGCTTGGGGAGCGAGTTGTGTGAGATGGCTCTTTGAGAGGCGTCTTCTGCGTAAAAGACGTACCTCATCAGGTCGTCTACCGGTGAGGGGTAACATCAGCCGTTGAAGTTACCAAGTGTGTGGGTAACAGGACGCTGCATCAGGCAACCCCACTTAGTAGGGGAACACTTGCGTGGCGTTGCCGAGATGATGATGACTTCTGCGTGGCGCTGCCTCAGAAACTGTACAGTAAGGAGTCCTTCTGTGGTCATGTGACAGACGTGACTTTGATAGTTTGTCTTGTTGGTCGTTTGTCCTGGCTTTGTTGGAGGCTTGGCTTATGTCTTGTTGTATGAATGTGCAGTACATTCGTCACCTCTGGAAATGATTATCTTGCCGTGCCGCACTTGCTGATGCAGAGGTAGTACTCCTTCCCTTTCAGAAGCCGCACTGATATTCTGTTATATATATATATATATATATATATATATATATATGGAATTCTTAAGGAGTATATTGGGTTCTGTAAGTGTTTAGGTCTGTACACGGAATCCCTCGTTTTGGTATCATTGTCACTCTGTCCCCAGTGAACCTCCTGGGCCAAGCAACCTGTGTTGAGCGTAGTGTTGTAGGTGTTGAGAAGGTAGTGAAGGCCTTGTAGATAAGCTGGTGTGTTTCCTACCAGCATTCATTTTTTTCGGGGTTGTGTTCTTGATGTTTTGGAAGGTTGTTTAAGCATGTTGACTCTCACTGAGACACAGATATTATGGGACAGTCGTCGTAATTCTGTGGTCTGATATGACCCCGTTCTTTCCCCTCTCGTGAGTCAGCCAGTCTGTGATCGGTCTGTCATGATCTGTCTTCGTCAGACGTTGTTTTGAGTAACTATCTCCAGGTGTTGGTGAATTCGGTTGCCATGCTTCGGTCCTCATCAGTTCTATATCAGTTAACTTTCCTTGGGAGGCTGTAGTCGTCTGACTCCCTCGCCTGAATGATTTGAGCTCGTTATATTTTTGCTATCAGGCGTTGAGTCGTGTTCCCGGGTCCGTGTTGTAGTGCTCCATAACCTTTACCATTGAAGTTATTATAGGTCTCTGCGTTGCTGCAGTAGAGCAAGCGACCACACTTGAGGCTGGGTGAGGTGTGGTATGTTGATGATAACGGCGTCTGTATTCTGGGATTTCATAGGTGTTCGGTGGGAAATATAACGCCTCGTACCTGTTGGTGGGAATCACAGCTGACAGCGGTTCTTGTGTCACTAATACCTGGGTTACTTCCTCTGTTTTCTTCCCTTCATGGTCGATATTGAGATCACCATTATCGCTTCCGTGTTACAGGGCTCAGTTGACTGTGTGGGTAGCCCGTCGCTGGGATGAGGATTGGAGTGGTTGGTACACTGACTGTCATGAGAATATGATCGCTACAGGTCGGGTCAACTTGTGTCATGTGGGCGTTACGGTGATTGTTCTCTCTCTCTCTCTCTCTCTCTCTCTCTCTCTCTCTCTCTCTCTCTCTCTCTCTCTCTCTCTCTCTCTCTCTCTCTCTCTCTCTCTCTCGTATGCCATTTTCATGCATTATATGAAGTGTGTGATGACGTGAGGCACCCCTGCCTGAAGGAGGATGTAAATCGTTGCAGTATTAACTGGACGTGGTGGAGTCTTTTTTTTCCTGGCGACTTCGGCCACTCTTGTGTGTATTTGGCTGTTCAGAATGATTGACAGGTAGGCAGTGTGTCCTGATAAACTGATAGGTTGGTGGTTAGAGAAACCATGGCTGTTTCACTGTTTATCATAATGGCGTCTACTGTATTTTTTCTTTTTTTGTCATTCCAGCGTTGTACATTATCTTGAGTAACTGATTACCGAGTCGTGTCGAGTGGTCATTATTGAGGTATGTTGAGTGATCATGACTGAGGTATGTGATCATGACTGAGGTATGTTGAGTGATCATAACTGAGGTATGTTGAGTGATCATAACTGAGGTATGTTGAGTGATCATGACTGAGTTATCTTGATTGATCGTTACTGAAGGTGTGTTGTAGATGTAACAATGTTCGTCACCCATACGCCTTCATCCTGCCCTCTGCGCCTTCTTTCTTCCTTTTCCTACGCTCTCTCTCTCTCTCTCTCTCTCTCTCTCTCTCTCTCTCTCTCTCTCTCTCTCTCTCTCTCTCTCTCTCTATCTCTCTCTCTCTCTCTCTCTCTCTCTCTCTCTCTCTCTCTCTCTCTCTCTTCTCACCGTCCCTTCTTGTTTCGCTCCCACGCCTTGCCCACCACCCCTACACGCCCTCGATCCACCCTCGCGCTTCCCATCCTCCCCCTACACCTTCGTCACTCCCCTGCGTCTCCTCTTCTCCCCCCGCACACCTCCGCCACCCCCCCCTCTCCCGTATTCCCATGCCGTGCCCGCCTCCCTCACGTGCCCTCGTCCCATCTCCGCGCCTCCCCCTCACCAAGTCATGGTCCCACGCGCCTTCATCTCCCCCCTGCGCCTTCCCTCACTCGTTCCTCGCTCCACCCCAGCACCTCCCCTCGCCCACTCTCCCTCCCCCACCCCCGCCCCCTCCCCACACCTATATCTCCCCTCCCCCCGCTCCCTTGACCTACCCCTACTCCTTCCTCTCCCTCCCGCCCCCTCTTTCCACCCAGCACCTCCCTCTCATCCATCTTTCCCCCTCCCTCCCTCCCTCGTCTCTCCCTTTCCCACTCTTCCCCCCCCCCCCTCGTGCCATCGTCCCACTCCCGCGATTCCTCCCCCTCACCCATTCCTCCCCTACATCCTCGTCCCACCCCCGCGCCTCCCGCTCATCCACCACTCCCCCCTGTGCCCTCGTCCCACCCCCGCGCCTCCCGCTCATCCACCACTCCCCCCCGTGCCCTCGTCCCACCCCCGCGCCTCCCGCTCATCCACCACTCCCCCCCGTGCCCTCGTCCCACCCCCGCGCCTCCCCTGCCCACGACACCAGCAAAAAATGGCGGCCGCATTATTTTTCACTTAAGTACAGCCTTCCTCCTGATATGACCCAGTTTCCCACAATTCATCGTCCGGGCGGCCATTCATCAGCAGTGTTGTGAGCGCAACATTCCGCACTCATCAGAGGCGGTAATGCCGGAGACTTGCACTGGTCGTAGGCTTACGCCCTCTCACCACCTTCGCCAATATTGTATGTTTTCCTAATTACATTTATTATATAATTACAAATGTAATATGATTACATTTGTAATGACCTAGAGAATCATCAGTTCACATATGAGGTCGGTAATGGTATGGTATGTGGAGGTGGGAGAGGTTAATACTGTTGACCTCAAGTGTCGCTTGTCCTCAGCTCAAACTACCTTGACCAGACGTCAGGGGTCATGTTTTTTCTTCTCATGGTAACACTGTCGGTGGCTCCCACCTTATGTTGCCTTGGTAACACTGCCGGTGGCTCCTACCTTGTGTTCTGTCTTGGTAACGCTGTCGGTGGCTCCTACCTTGTGTTATGTCTTGGTAACGCTGTCGGTGGCTCCCACCTTGTGTTATGTGTTGGTAACGCTGTCGGTGGCTCCTACTTTGTGTTATGTCTTGGTAACGCTGTCGGTGGCTCCCAGCTTGTGTTATGTCTTGGTAACGCCGTCGGTGGCTCCCACCTTGTGTTCTGTCTTGGTAACGCTGTCGGTGGCTCCCACCTTGTGTTATGTGTTGGTAACGCTGTCGGTGGCTCCTACTTTGTGTTATGTCTTGGTAACGCTGTCGGTGGCTCCCACCTTGTGTTCTGTCTTGGTAACGCTGTCGGTGACTCCCACCTTGTGTTCTGTCTTGGTAACGCTGTTGGTGGCTCCCACCTTGTGTTATGTGTTGGTAACGCTGTCGATGGCTCCTACTTTGTGTTTTGTCTTGGTAATGCTGTCGGTGGCTCCCACCTTGTGTTCTCTCTTGGTAACGTTGTTGGTGGCTCCCGCCTTGTATTCTGTCTTGGTAACGCTGTCTGTGGCTCCCACCTAATGTTGTCTTGGTAACGCTGTCGGTGGCTCCCACCTTGTGTTATGTCTTGGTAACACTGTCCGTGGCTCCTACCTTGTGTTCTGTCTTGGTAACGCTGTCGGTGGCTCCTACCTTGTGTTCTGTCTTGGTAACGCTGTCGGTGGCTCCCACCGTGTGTTCTGTCTTGGTAACGCTGTTGGTGGCTCCTACCTTGTGTTCTGTCTTGGTAACGCTGTTGGTGGCTCCCACCGTGTGTTCTGTCTTGGTAACGCTGTTGGTGGCTCCCACCTTGTGTTCAGTCTTGGTAACGCTGTTGGTGGCTCCCACCGTGTGTTCTGTCTTGGTAACGCTGTCGGTGGCTCCTACCTTGTGTTCAGTCTTGGTAACGCTGCCGGTGGCTCCTACCTTGTGTTCTGTCATCCCGTATGTGTGTGGGGGGGTTGTGGTCGGGTGGGTGTGGGGGAGGGTGGAGCACCTCCACACACACACACACACAGCTCCGCCTTGCGTTTCGAGACAAATGAACCATACGCTGGATAAGTGCCCGCCATTGTTTCTCCATACCCGACCGTTTTTAGCATAGGTGCTGTTTTTTATGCTAGGTGTATCATTATTGCCAGCCTGACTAGAATCGTTATCTCCCTAACGTAGACCTTCGTGTGTTTTGAATAAATATAAGTAATCGTTGATTAACAACATCTGTTTAATTCTTGGACGTTTTGTTTATGATATGATTATATGTGAGAGTTGGGAGGGAGGTTGATAATGGGTATGTTTTGTGCGGTGAGGGTGTGACGTGGTAGGTGGCAACACTGGCTGGCGGGCGGGAGGGAGGGGACGCGGTGCCGCCGCCGCCGCCGCCATTCCCTGATCACGCTGCCTGCCTGGGTTATTTTTTTGTTCCTCTCGGGGATTCTTACCCGCTCCCTGGGCGCGTGATCAAACTCCCGAACAGGACTTATTATTCTTATACGTGTGGCGGGTAAAGTGTGGTCGCCAGGTGACTTATCTCGACAGCAAGAGTGGACGGCTGTACGCGCCACTACGGCCTCGTATGCCGGGAATATTAGCAAGATAATCAAATTCCGGACGACCCTGATATTATCTGGGATAGAAATACGCCTTATATGGCAGGAGGCGGTCGGCCCATCCTGCACAGTAAAAGGGAAGCACATGGCGCGGCGCCCCTGTGTCCGGGGTCACACACACACACACACACACACACACACACACATACACACACACACACACATACACACACACACACACACACACACACACACACACACACACAAGGATGGATAAATGCAAGAAAAAATATATTTAAGAAGATGAAAAATCGTCGATTTTCAAAACAAATCTTTTTACATCTTCATGTATCATTATTTATAGTATATATGACATTGGAATATTGTCATTCTCTTGAGCGCGACGGTACGATCCATGTGGAGCTACGGTACGACCTGACCTTATCATCGCTCTTAAAGGTCGTACCTCTGTCTTCAGAGGTCGTACCGTTACGCTCAAGGGTCGTACCATCGTGTTCAAGTGGTCCAGGCTGATGCATGCATGGAGGTGAGGGCCATCCGTGGGTGAGAGCTAGAACGATTGTTTTGGTTACCCCAGCGTCAGGCCCAGCCTCCTCCTGCCCCGCACACCAGCCGACCTTATGCCACTTCAACTTGTCACTGACATTGTCATCTTAACCAAGAATAATAATTATGTTAGCAATAGCATTTAATTACTCAGTTAGCACTGTCCCTGGCTTGGTTAGACAGGTCAACACAGCCATAAATGGTACGGCTTGGTTGCTTACATAGGCCTACATAGCCTCCACTGGTTCTCCTGGCCTGGTTCAACGGGCGAACACAGCCACCACTGTTGTTAGTGGCTTGGTTAGACAGGCCTACACAATCACTGCTGGTACTGCTCGCTTGGTTAGACAGGCTAACACAGCCACCACTGGTATTACTGGCTTGGCTAGGCAGGCCAACACAGCCGCCTCTGGTACTCTTCGCTTGGTTAGAGAGGCCAACATAGCCACCACTTGTACTGCTGGCTTGGCTAGTCAGACCAGCACAGCCAGGACGCTGTGGAGGGAGGAACATGACGAGGTGAGGCGCACATAATAAACCCGTCATACCTGCAGCATCCCTCCCACAGAAAACGGGATGTACGTGTGACGTCATAGGCAGGTTGTGGTGGGAGATTCACGGGAGATCAAGTGACGCGTCGTAACGGCTGGTCTCCCTCAGCTCACTCCAGCAGCGGTGGAGGACGGGGGTGCGTCACAAGAGCAGTGTGGAGGACGGGGGTGCGTCACAAGAGCAGTGTGGAGGATTACTGTGGCAGCCATGATACTGGTGGTGGAGCATGTATGGCACGGTGGCTGGCTCAGGTGGTAGTGGGTCAGGACCGGAGAGGTCAAACCAGGCTGGGGTCATCGGGGACTCGTTCCTCATCCCATACTTCCTGCATGCCCTCACCCACGCCTCCTCTACACTCATCACACGCGTCACCCCGTGCATGATCATCCTCCACCTCCACGCCTCCCATGCACTCATCCCTGCCCCATGTGAATGATCATCCTCCACCTGCACGTCTCCTACGCACTCATCCCTGCCCCCTGTGCATGATCATCCTCCACCTCCACGCCTCCCATGCACTCATCCCCGCCTCCTGTGCATGATCATCCTCCACCTGCACGTCTCCTATGCACTCATCCCCGCCCCCTGTGCATGATCATGCTCCACCACGCCTCCCATACACTCATCTCCACCCCCTGTGCATGATCATCTTCCACCTCCACGCCTTCCATGCACTCATCTCCGCCCCCTGTGCATGATCATCCTCCACCTGCACGTCTCCCATGCTGTGTTCACCCCCTGCGTCTTCCATACATCCCTCCCTCCCCCCCACTCTCCTAGGCCCACTTATTCCTTCCATCCACCTCACGCCTTCCATGCACTCATCCTCGCCCCCTGTGCATGATCATCCTCCACCTCCACGCCTCCCATGCACTCATCCCCGCCCCCTGTGCATGATCATCCTCCACCTACGCGTCTCCCATGCACTCATCCTCGCCCCCTGTGCATGATCATCCTCCACCTCCACGCCTCCCATGCACTCATCCCCGCCCCCTGTGCATGATCATCCTCCACCTACGCGTCTCCCATGCACTCAATCCTCGCCCCCTGTGCATGATCATCCTCCACCTCCACGCCTTCCATGCACTCATCTCTACCCCCTGTGCATGATCATCCTCCACCTCCACGCCTCCCATGCACTCATCACCGCCCCCTGTGCATGATCATCCTCCACCTCCACGCCTTCCATGCACTCATCTCTACCCACTGTGCATGATCATCCTCCACCTCCACGCCTCCCATGCACTCATCCCCACCCCCTGTGCATGATCATCCTCCACCTCCACGCCTCCCATACACTCATCCTCGCCCCCTGTGCATGATCATCCTCCACCTGCACGTCTCCCATGCTGTGTTCACCCCCTGCGTCTTCCATACATCCCTCCCTCCCCCCCCACTCTCCTAGGCCCACTTATTCCTTCCACTTCAACTCACACTCCACTTTCACTTTTGTCTCCATGCCATCCCCCCACCTCCACACTCACTCCACTCGAACTCCCGCCATACCCACTCCACTCAGTCCCCTACCATACCCACGCTACCTCCCACCATACCCACTTTACTCCATCTCCCACCATAACCACTCCACTCCACTTCCCATCATACCCATCCATTCTACCTTCCACCGCACACTTTCCACTCCATCTCCCACCATACACCTTCCACGCCACCTCTTACCATTGACCTTCCAATCCACCTCCCACCATATACCTCTCACTCCACTTCGTATCGTACACCATCCACTGCATCTCCCACCATACCCCCACTACCCCACCTTTCACTTTACCCACTCCATCTCATCTCCCACCATGCCCTCACCACTCCACCTTCCACCACACCCTCATTACTCCATCTTCCACCATACCCCCACCACTCCATCTCCCACCTCACCCCCATTACTCCGCCTCCCACCATAACCCACAGCTCCACCCAATCCACCTCATCTTCCACCGTACCCTAGTACTCCACCTCACCATATCCACTCCACTCCACCCAATCCACTTCACCTTCCACATACCCACATTACTCCACCAAACCATATCCACTCCACTCTTCTTATCACCGTATCCCCATTGTTCCACCTCTCACCATACCCACTCCACTCCGCCTCCCACTATGCCCACTCCATCCTGTAGCAGCCTCCCTACAAGGTGACCCAGGGTGGCCATCTCGTCCTCCCTGACCCTGGCCCGTGGCTGCTTGCTCACCTCCCGCCACCAGCAGTCATTCCACCACTGTAGTGTCACCAACACTGTAATCCTTCCACTCTCGTCGCTCCCACACTGTAATCTTACCACTCTCGTCCCTTCCACACTGTAATCCTGCCACTGTCATCCCTCTCACACTGTAATCCTACCACTTTCGTCCCTCCCACACTGTAATCCTGCCACTGTCGCCCCTCTCACACTGTAATCCTACCACTTTCGTCCCTCCCACACTGTAATCCTACCACTGTCGTTCCTCCCACACTGTAATCCTACCACTCTCGTCCCTCCCACACTGCAATCCTACCACCGTCGTCCCTCCCACACTGTAATCCTACCACTCTCGTTCCTCCCACACTGTAATCCTGCACTGTCGTCCCTCCCACACTGTAATCCTACCACTCTCGTCCCTCCCACACTGCAATCCTTCCACTGTCGTCCCTCCCACACTGTAATCCTTCCACTGTCGTTCATCCCACACAGTAATCCTTCCACTCTCGTCCCTCCCACACTGTAATCCTACCACTCTCGTCCCTCCCACACTGTAATCCTTCCACCCTCGTCCCTCCCACACTGTTATCCTACCACTCTCGTCCCTCCCACACTGTTATCCTACCACTCTCGTCCCTCCCACACTGCAATCTACCACCATCGTCCCTCCCACACTGTAATCCTTCCACTGTCGTTCATCCCACACAGAAATCCTTCCACTCTCGTCCCTCCCACACTAATCCTACCACTCTCGTCCCTCCCACACTGTAATCCTTCCACCCTCGTCCATCCTACACTGTAATGCTACCACAGTCGTACCGTCGCATTTCCAGCCCACCTTGATCTTCTGTTCTTTTATGATAAGTTATCAGGTGACTATCATAACCCACCCACTCTTGTAATCTCTGCAATACATCACTTGTGTATTTTCACCTGAATGGCTGACTAAATTCAGTAAACTCTGTCTTTATTTTTTATTCTTTTCTTATATATTTACTTTGTAATCCTGTCACTGCCGTCCCTCCCTCATTGTAATCCTTCCAGTTATTCCTCTCATTATGTAATCCCAGCGATGTAATCGTAAGCGCACTTTTCTTCTGCAGCAGTCGTCCCTCCCACATTGTAATCCTACCACTGTCGTCCCTCCGACACCGTAACCCTACCACTGTCGTCCCTCCCACACTGTAATCCTACCACTGTCGTCCCTCCCACACTGTAATCCTACCTTTGTCGTCCGTCCCATACAGTAATCCTACCACTGTCGTCCCTCCCACACTGTAATCCTACCACAATCGTCCCTCCTACACTGTAATCCTACCTTTGTCGTCCCTCCCACACTGTAATCCTACCTTTGTCGTCCCTCCCACACTGTAATCCTACCTTTGTCGTCCCTCCCACACTGTAATCCTACCTTTGTCGTCCGTCCCATACAGTAATCCTACCACTGTCGTCCCTCCCACACTGTAATCCTACCACAATCGTCCCTCCTACACTGTAATCCTACCTTTGTCGTCCCTCCCACACTGTAATCCTACCACTATCGTCCCTCCTACACTGTAATCCTACCACTGTCGTCCCTCCCACACTGTAATCCTACCTTTGTCGTCCCTCCCACACTGTAATCCTACCACTGACGTCACTCCCACACTGTAATCCTACCACTGTCGTCCCTCCCACTCTGTAATTCTCCCACTTTCGTCCCTCCCACACTGTAATCCTACCAGTCGTTCCTCCCACATTGTAATCCTTACCACTGCCGCCCCTCCATCTACCGTTGTAAATCCCGGTATCATCGTGCCTTTCATACCCCCCCCCCCCAACCTCTTGTTACGTCCCTATCACTGTAATCCTCTGTTTCTGTTGCTTCTGGCGTTGCATTACTCCTCGGTCATGCCTTCCACACACCTTGATGGAGCGATCTTGTGTGTCGCACTTACGACTCCCGGGGCTCGAGAATCCACTCTGGGGGTCTGCACGGGTCATGATCTCCTCCCGACACTCTGGTTCCGGAGTTGCCCTTGTGTGGCGGGAGGGAGTGGAGGGGGTCACACTGACCCAACTATAACACTGTGATGTGGTGACCAGGTGGAGGGGAAGGGGACAACCATGACCTGAGGCTACCACTCAGCTGTGGGCTATGACCTGAGGGGACCAGAGCGAAGAATCGGGGTGGTGGGAGAGCCACCATGACCTGTGTGTTGGGAGAGCCACCATGACCTTTGTGGTGGAAGAACCACCATGACCTGTGTGGTGGAAGAACCACCATGACCGACTCACAAATGTCGCCAGTGTGGAGTCTTGCCGGACGGTAGCTAAACCAATAGGTTCGTGTACACTGTGGACTGTTGGCCGAGTGTAGAGTGTGAGCCTCGGCTCCTGTCAGGCACCACGAAGGCTGAACACCGACAGTAATTCCCTCCACCTGTGACCATTCTGGCTCTTGTATCGCACGACCGAAGGACCTGCGCTCGACTCTACCTGTAGGACATGGAGACCTTCAGGATACATACGTGAGTTCGTGTGTGAGGGAGAGTCTCCTGACGGGGATGAGGATCGTAGCGGGTGGGAGGTACAGCAGCCTGAAGGAGGTCTCCCTCAACGGAGGTTATCTCCTGGGAAGGCCATCTTGAATTAGCAGCCAGCTCGAGGGACGGCCAACCTTGAAGGACGACCACCCGATCGGAAGTCCATCTTAAATGAAGGTCACCTTAAAGGTCAGCTACCTGGAGGGTAGGGCACCATGGAGGACGACCACCTGGAGGTGTTACTGTGAGGGTAGGCCACCATGGAAGACGACCACATGGAGGTGGTACTGTGAGGGTAGGCCACCATGGAAGACGACCACCTGCAGGTAGTACCGTGAGGGTAGGCCACCATGGAAGACGACCACATGGAGGTGTTACTGTGAGGGTAGGCCACCATGGAAGACGACCACCTGGAGGTAGTACCGTGAGGGTAGGCCACCATGGAGGACGACCACATGGAGGTGTTACTGTGAGGGTAGGCCACCATGGAAGACGACCACCTGGAGGTGTTACTGTGAGGGTAGGCCACCATGGAAGACGACCACCTGGAGGTGTTACTGTGAGGGTAGGCCACCATGGAAGACGACCACCTGGAGGTGTTACTGTGAGGGTAGGCCACCATGGAAGACGACCACATGGAGGTGTTACTGTGAGGGTAGGCCACCATGGAAGACGACCACCTGGAGGTAATACCGTGAGGGTAGGCCACCATGGAAGACGACCACATGGAGGTGTTACTGTGAGGGTAGGCCACCATGGAAGACGACCACATGGAGGTGTTACTGTGAGGGTAGGGTAAGGAGGGGGCACGGTTCAGCCATCTGATACTTGGTGAGTTTGATGTTCTCCTCTCATGTTGCCTTGCTACACCGGAGGATGAGGATGATGTAGCTCTTCCATGGGTAAATGTCCTTTGTGTTCATTATTCGTAATATCATTAGCTTTGATTTTTTTTTGTACTGCACTCCAATCCGTTACTGAGTAAGGTGTGCGGGAGGGTTCCCTGTTGAGTGTCACAGTAGGATGGGCAGCCAATGTGATGAGTGACCATACTGTAATATCCATTTACATGAGAGGCCACAATGCGGGAAGGTCACCATGCAGACTACACCTTGAGGGAAGGTCGTGGCAGTCACTGGATAACTGGCAACCGTTAGGTCAATAGCAGAGTTCTGGATTTGATGGTGGTGGTGGTGGTGGTAGACGGGTTGGGAAGTGAGGAAACGGGAGGTTACAGCTGCATTGGAAGGATTTATGGTGTATTATTATTATTATGAATATGAACATTGGTATGTGGTTCACCTTAGCCTATCGTGTGGTGGTGGTGGTGTGGCTGGTTCCCCTGCATCAGTGAGGCCGGTCACCTTAACTACTTATATGACTGGCAACAAAACGCCACGTAGAGCCACACTGGTCTGTGTTATGTAATGTTTCATCATCAAACGAAGATGCAAAACACTCAAACTTGTTTGTTGGTGATAGTAGCGAGGGAGGTCAATGCAAGGGCCATGGAGAGAGGGGCAAACCTGCAGTCCGTTGGGCTGGGAGGAATTGGGAAGTGAGTCAGTTGCTGTTTGCTGATGACACGACTCTGATAACAGATTCGAGAGGTAAACTGTAGAAGCAGGTTTCTGAGTTTGAGAGAGAGAGCTTGTGAAGGGAGAGAGCCGGGATTCTGTGTAAATAAAGGTAAGATTTCCAAGTTTAAATTTGAAAAGAAAGTTTGAGGGGAGTGTGTCTCTGAATTGGGTGAAGTTGAAGGAAGTGGAATGGTTTAGATACTGGGGATGGTACCACGGGAGCTGTAGTAAAACTTACGATGGGTGAGGGAGCGAAGGTTCTGGGTGCACTGAGAAGTGTGTAGAAAGAGAAGGCAGAGATGGGTATGTTTGATGGTATAGTAGTTCCCGATGGTGTTATATGAATGCGAGGGAGGCACCCTAGATCAAAAAGTACAGAGGAAGGTGGCTGTTTTGGAAATTAGATCTTCGAGGATGATAAGTTGTGTGTGGAGGGTTGATCGCATCGAGAATGATAGGGTATGATAGAGGTGTGGTAGTAGGAAGGTGATTTATGAGAAAGCTGAGGAGAGTGTGGTGAATTGGTCTGGATGTAATTAGAGGTTGAGTGAGGGGAAAACTAGCACGGGGGAAGGATGGAGTGAAAGATGCTGTGAGTGATCGGGACCTGAGTATGAAGAAGGATGTGATACGTGTATGGGATAGTGCGAAGTGGAGCGATGTGGTAGACAGGGAGTGACTTGCTGTCAGTGAGCTGAACCAGGGCATGGGAAGTGGCGAGAGAAAGTCACGGAAAAGTCTGTGGGGCCTGGTTATGGATAGGTGACTGCTGTTTCGGTGCGATAGAGTAGATGTGAACGTATAAGGCCGTTCTTCATCTGTTCCTGGCGCTTCCTCTCCATGCGGAAAATGTACATTATCATTTATTACCTCAGGACTCCTTTTGCTGCATGGCGCAGGAACAAGCTGGACTTTAAAGCGAGAAGTTCTCAGACTAGCCAGTTCTCTGTTTCCTCAGCTCACCACCGTCAAGTTAGAAGCTGTACAGAGGAACGCTTCCCGCCTACCATCTCGGTTGCTCGGGTTCGACTCTCGGGCGCAGAGATGAAATTGTTTAGGTTGATTTACATGTCATCATTACGTGTTCTGATATATAGACATTACCGAGATGCCCGAGAGTCTATTTGCAGCCATCTCGGGAGTGTCTTACCCTCCTCCTACGGCCACAGTATGTGGATATACGGACGTAGAGCTGCTGATGTAGCTTAGTGGAGACAACTTAGCTCATCGGTGGCTGTAGAGTGTAGAAGGGACGCTGTCCGTCTCCCGTTTTTGGTGGCCGGGGTTCGATTCTCGGGCGCGCATAGGGTCAAATTGTATAGACTGCTTTACATGTGAACATTGTATGTTGTTATACATGTATGAGGAAGCAGTAGGTGCTCAGGGGCTCTGTGTTCCACTGAGTGGCAGTGAGGGTTTCTCCGAGAGGTTCCAAGAACATATTCCTTATTCATAAACTCGCTTTAACAGTCTGGCTCTCCGGACGAAACAGACCTTCTAAGTTTGAGGGAACATGTACCACCGTGGCGATCTGATATACATGTAGTTAAGCGACATGGAAGGATATTGGCTTTACCTCCAGACTACAGCACCTGTATTCTAGGTACACAATTATGTAATTATGTAAGAAGACATTATTACTTTTATTTACCCACTCACAGTGTTCTGTAGTGAAGCCTCGAGGCCTAAGAAGAGATTGAATGGCTGATGTTATAAATATAGGCTAATGATAACATGGGAATCTATATATGGCTGTTGCGGTCGGCGGAGCCGGATCCATCATGAACCTGATACTTTTTGTGGATTTATGCAAGATAAGTACGCACGACGGCGCTGCACGCCCGTGTACGGACGACCTGCACGTGATGGTTGGTGTTTATGCAAGACAAGTACGTACATACGGCGACGCACGGCCGTGTACGAGCGGCCTGCACGTGATGGTTGGTATTCATAATTGTCTCCCAGACTAGGGTTGCAGGACCGGACTAGCCTGGTGGCTGGATGGTGTATGGATGGCGTAGGTCGGTGGCGGCATAGCCTCCCTTGCCTTGCCCAGCGCCGAGTTATCCTGTGTGACCACAGTATCCTGTTGCAGGCAGGGAGGTGGGGGCCAGGCCCGGCTCCTCGGTTGCCTGCCCTCATTACCACTGGCAGGTCAACAGGTACGTCTCCACCACACCTCCACCACGCCTCCACCACACCACCACACCACATATTTGGTCTGGCCTCCATCTCCTGAGGCTTCTACCTCCCCAGGCCTCTGCCTCTCTAGGGTTGTACTTCCCTGGCCTCAACCTCCCTAGGCCCCACACTTCCGCCTTGCCTCCACCGCCCGAGGCCCTCTTCTCCGTCAGGTCCCCGCCTCAATCAAGCCTCCACCGCCGCAGGGCTTCACATTCACAAGGCCTCCACCGCCCAAGGCCCCACCTCCTCCAGGCATCCACCGCCCTATATAGACCCTCACCTCCACCAGGCCTCTGCCTCTCCAGGGCTCTGCCTTCACCAGGCCCCCACCGCCTTAGGCCTCCACCTCCGCCAGGCCCCCACCTCCACATGCTGTACTGGTCCAATACCTACTACATGTACGGTATAGTGTCATGCTGTACTGGTCCAGTACCCACTACATGTACGCTATAGTGTCATGCTGTGCTGGTCCAGTACCCACTACATGTACGCTATAGTGTCATGCTGTACTGGTCCAGTACCCACTACATGTACGGTATAGTGTCATGCTGTACTGGTCCAGTACCCACTACATGTACGGTATAGTGTCATGCTGTACTGGTCCAGTACCCACTACATGTACGGGACTGTGCCGAGGAGACACTAAGGTTGAGGATCTCGGAAGTTATTGTGAGGTGTGGTTTGTATGTGTTAATGTCTTGGGAACTGTTGCATAGGTCTTTTTCCCCCCTAAGAGCGAATTCTTATTTATTCATTTATACATATACAAGTTTCATAGTAAACATTTATTCATGTGTGCAAGTTTTTCATGATGTTCATACATTTATACATGTATGTATGAATGTGGTGAGAGCTTAGAATCCCGTACCAGGAGGTGTATGGTAGTGTGTGGTGGTGGCTGTGGTAAGACAGGTGTGTTGTGTGTTATTGTGTGGTGGTGGCTGTGGTATGATAGGTGTAGTGTGGTAGTGCGTGGTGGTGACTATGGTAGAACAAGTGTTGTGTGGTAGTGTGGTGGTGACTGTGGTAGGACAGGTGTTGTGTGGTAGTGTGTGGTGGTGACTGTGGTAGGACAGGTGTTGTGTGGTAGTGTGTGGTGGTGGCTGTGGTAGGATAGGTGTTGTGTGGTAGTGTGTGGTGGTGGCTGTGGTAGGATAGGTGTTGTGTGGTAGTGTATGGTGGTGGCTGTGGTTGGACAGGTGTTGTGTGGTAGTGTATGGTGGTGGCTGTGGTTGGACACGTGTTGTGTGGTAGTGTATGGTGGTGGCTGTGGTAGGACAGGTGTTGTGTGGTGGTGTGTGATGGTGTCTCTGGTAGGATAGGTGTTGTGTGGTAGTGTATGGTGGTGGCTGTGGTTGGACAGGTGTTGTGTGGTAGTGTGTGGTGGTGGCTGTGGTAGAACAGGTATAGTGTGGTAGTAAGTGTGGTAGGCTGGAGATATCTTCTGTGGTAGTGTGTGGTGGGGACTATGACAGGACAGATCTTGTGTGATTGTGTGTGGTGGCGACTGTGGCAGTTCGAATCTTGTGTGGTAGTGCGTGATGGTGGTGACTGAGGCAGGACAGCTCTCATGTGGTCATGTGTGGCAGTGACTTTAGACACATCTCATGTGGTGTGGTGTGTGGTACATGAGCCAGCCAGGCCGGCCTATAGCTTGTCTCCTTGATAATCCAATTCTCTCTCTCTCTCTCTCTCTCTCTCTCTCTCTCTCTCTCTCTCTCTCTCTCTCTCTCTCTCTCTCTCTCTCTCATATATATTCCCTTTATGTCCGACCTTTTTACCGACAGTCAAAGGTCATCTTGGGTGAAAGGAATAAACTGAGAGAAAAGAATGAATTCATCATGGCTTCTTATGTGTCTGTGGACCTGACTCTTAAAGGTTGGAAGGCTATAGGAAGAGCTTATTTGTTCGAGGAAAGGAAGAGATAACGTAATGGTCCATCCT
Organism: Panulirus ornatus; assembly: GCF_036320965.1. Lineage (NCBI taxonomy): Eukaryota > Metazoa > Arthropoda > Malacostraca > Decapoda > Palinuridae > Panulirus > Panulirus ornatus. Next base: position 24,071,969 of record NC_092242.1, on the reverse strand, counting down.
CGAGAGACCGGCGTCTGCACAGAAAGTGTAGGAAGGAGCAGACAGACGCGTGGCCTCAGGTTCAGGCCTTTGAGGCTGGGACACATGAAGACAGCTCATTAAAATCTGTGGCCAAATTAATGCCTAAAGAGCAGAGAGAGAGAGAGAGAGAGAGAGAGAGAGAGAGAGAGAGAGAGAGAGAGAGAACAACATTGTGACATACAGAGAGGGATGGTTGAAGAGAGGTGATGCTAGGAGGATTTAGGAGACGAAAGGCTTTTGATTCCACTCGCGTTAACAGAAAGGTGAGGCAAGAGCACCCTACATACGTGAGCTGTACTTCATACTAACGTGAGTACAATTTCCCTAGATATGAAATAGTTGCTCCCAGGAAGAAAAAATACCGCAACTATAGACACCGCAGTTATAGATACCGCAACTATAAATACCGCAACTATAAACACCGCAGCTATAGATACCACAACTATAAATACCGCAATTACAGACACCGCAGCTATACAGCGCCCCCAGCTTTTGCGAAGTGGACTTTGCTATGTTCATTAGGTAGGGTTTCCAGGATAGAGACTATGGTAGTGTTATGCCCAACGTGTTTACGTTACTACAGATGTTGAATTATGGTCTTTTTGAAGTTGAAAAGAAGGAGGAAGCTAGTGACTCATGGAGTAATAGGGAGGAATCACCTTATAACACTACTGAATGTAACTAGGATGCTGCATCCTCATTCTAAGGTGTCACTCAGGTCCGAACTGAGAGAGGAAATATGTTCAACACGAGGAGGACGACCACTGGAAGAAAGGAAGAGAAAGTGAACTGAGATTTGAGAAGTGGAATCATCAGCATAAGAGTGAAGAGGGTCAGAAGTAGAGGGAAGATCATGTATGAAAGGGAAGAACGGTGGTGGGTGATGGGTCACCACCCTGAGGAACACCATTGCTGTTAGGATAAGAAAGGCAAGAGCCTCCGTTAACAGCTACTGGAGTGGAGCGGCGGCTACAGAGGAAGTTTTGTATTTGAGATCAGAGAGAAACAGAAAAACTAAAGTAGAAGAGTTGAGAAAGCAAAGACTTATGCCACATCTTCTTGTACGCTTTCGCGATGTCGAGGGACACGACAAAGGAATTCCCGAGAGAGGAGGACCAGAGGTGAGTCACGTAGGAGAGATGACCAGAGATGACCTCGCACTGCGGAATCCAGATTACTGATCACAAGAATAGGGAAGGAGATTCAAAGTATATGAGGAAGTCAGAGTTAAGGACAGTTTCAAAGGCTTTGGAAACAGCAAGAGCGAGAGCAGACGGCTGCTCGATGGATGAGTTACAACGATGTCACTCCTCAGGCATAAGCTACCCCAAGGCTTGCTTGCATGAAGAAAAAAAAGTCTGGATATTTAAGCAGAGGCGATATAGGCGAGCAAGGGTAGGAGGTAGCTTAAAGGGACATTCCTTTGGGACTCGACAAGGTATATATATCCCATCTGAGCCATACGCCTTGTCCACCAGGAGATGGGAAAATACTTGAGAGATCCTACGGGAGGAGGGTGTATGAGATGGCGTACATTCAGTGGAAGAAGACGAGTGAAAAATTATAAGAAACATCATCCTTAGTTGAATGAAGGAGAAAAGTAAGGTACCACAATGATCGACTTTGTCAGTTGAAGAATTAGCCACAGAGTGACCAGGTCGGTAGAGAGGATGAAAGACTGAATTACAGAAGTTATTGGAAATGTTCTGGTTGATGGGCCAGAAAGATGCATCAGTAGAGAAATCAAATCTGTTGTGGACTGTAGTGGCAAGGTGTGGGTGAGTCTGTGGTGGTGCACTGTGTGGCAGGGCGTGAGTGAGTCTGTTGTGACGCACGAGTGTTTGTGTTCACCAAAGGTGTATGGATCTGTTTCTTTCCTGTACTTACTTTGTATCATGTGGTTGTATATGGCTGTATTCTTTGTGAATATCACCACTGTGCCGTATCTGCTCATCGTAGGCGAGTGTGTCTATAATAACGTAGATCATCTGGTGTTCTACCTGCTGGCCAGGAGGTCCAGTGTCATGGACTTCAACTCTCGTCATACTATGTTCAGCCATCCTCCTCATGTCTCCATCATATCTCCCTGAATTTCAGCTCACCTACTATAGATTTCTTCTTCCTTTCTTGTGGTATTTTGCCCGTCATATCTTCCCCTGTATCACGTCTTGTATCAGATATCATAAACTCCTTCCCTCTTCCACCTGACGTACCTTTCTTATAGCTTCTTATGTTGTGCCCTGAAGGTTCGTGCGTCATCACGATACAGAACTACCACCGTTCCTTCAGTCTTAGGTCGATGTCCAGGTTCATGGATTCAACTGTACCCACGATCCTCGTGGTGCTGGTGGCACATCGCCGCACACCCCCGCCAACTAGGGCGAGGTCCATCCCGCTGTCAAGGGAAATGCCTGAGTTCCGCGATCTACCTGACCTGCTGTAACACGTCAGATATCTAGCGTGATCAGGTGCGAAATAATTGAGCGTGCCAAATCAATGACCGCCATTATAATCTCGCATCAAGCTTAGACGACTGAAACATTGATGATATTGGCCATTAAGAACATTTTCTGTCATCATCATTGGCAAACATACATATGACACTTACAAAGAATGTATGTGTTCATTCATGATACTTGTGGATGTTCATGCGTCTTACTTCTGACTTTCTGTATGTAGTTGTGAGGACTCTCCACATTAACTATTCGTCTTTAAGAAAAAAAAAATCACCTTGAAAAATTATCAAATCTTCAGGAAGTATATCTTAGTTCAGTGTTTTGCTCGAAGTTATAACATTAAGACAACATGGAAGGAAAGAAGAAAGAAGGGAGGCTCTGTATATATATTTTTGATTATAACACATGATATATAGAATAACATGGCATGGCTGGCGTCACCCACTGTCATTAGACATGCAGTAACCACAGCTCCTCATTCACGAGTCTTTCTCTAGTGTCAGAATGGCACAGACGCCACCAACAGAGCTTGTGTCGTGAACAGACACACACAAATCCCTTACAAACAGATTTCAACAACATAGAAGAAAGCGCTGAACTGATCATTAGCTAATACGGCACCTGAACCCACCCAGCACCTGCTCACCTTGCGAAAAATATGACTTGCACAACCCTGTGTATAATTATACTCAGGTTGTGCAATGATTATAATCCCTTGGCGCATTGCACACTTGCTCTGTTCTCGTCCATTGCGCCCGTCAGATATTTCGCTAGACGCCGGGGTCTCCCATCATTGACTCGTGATGTCATATACCAACACTCACTTTCACCACCGCTGATGCCTAATACCTTCCCAGTATGTCTGGCGAGGACCGCTGGTAGGTGCTATACCCAAGAGTGAGCCCAGACTGTGCAGGGCAAGGGCGTCTACGTAGCGCCCTGAGGTGGACGATGGTCGCATGGTTACGTAATGGATCATTTTCTTTAAGGACTGCAAGGAAGATGCGAAGATTGTCAACTGGTCTGCAGGAACGTAAATCAAATGAGATTCTTATTTTCTAGCATGACTATAGATTTTCCCACCAGTTGTTGCCCTTGATTCGTGTATACCATCTACACATGGCATTCATACATTCATATGTATACATTTCACAAATAGATGTACTTACGTATGCACACAAAGTTCACATTTTCCACATTCATTCACATTTCTCCGTCAACTTTGTTTTGTACTTGAAAGTTAAGACAATTTTTCCCCTATATGATGGCTGCAGATGCCTCACATGGGATAAACACGTCCACATCAAGCTAAGGTGGAGCTGGTGACATGACCGCACGTCCATATCATGTCAGTCCGTAACAGTCACGTTGATTTTCAGACATGTTGATAGATGTTACTGTACCAACTTCCCCATCTGTAAACTGCAGAACTGTAAAACTTTCATATTTTCACTTACTTTTATGCGAGGAGGTTCATAAGTTCTCGACCGTAACCTAGAAGTATCTCTTCATGTATCATATTTGCTGGAAATTGTGTTCACAAGTCCTAGGACAGACCCACATAACGCACCATTGTCGCTCTTTCCAACCCATTACTCGATTAGATTGCATAGAAAATGAGAAGTACGGGTAATCAGAGGATGGAGTGGGTGGTGGTGGTGGTGGTGGTGGTGTTCGCCGCGGCAACAGCTGTGACGTAGGGAGGAAGCCGAGACGTTGGTGGGGAACTGACAAGAAGACAGGATAAGGCGTAGGGCAAGTTACAGTCTGGGGTAGCGAGGGAAGTGCTCTCTATACATTCTGTCTCGCTTACAGCACTGTAGATGATTAGAGCCTCGTATATTTGCTGCTGTTGCTTCAAAAATAACAGAAAATCACAGCCAAGCTAAAAGCTGATGTAAACAAAAAAAAGATAAGAAAATGGACTGAACGTTTGGGTATGATACAGTTGAAGGGAATCACATTAAAAGAAAGGTGGGAGAAAACACATGGCAGCATATGGCAAGGTTGAGATGGCAGTGCTGCCGTGCAGGAGGAGGAGGAGGTAACGGTCTGGCGTCCTCACCATCTGTCAAGCAAACATCTTGAAGTTCAGCGCAAGTGTCGGTGCCGCCCGCCTCGTCCGGCCGTTTTTCTACTCTCACGAAGAACTCCAGTTCCTGATCGATGGATGGGAAGGTAAAAGGAAACTGGTATGAGGCTCCGGGTGGTGGTGGTGGGGGTGGGGTAAGTTAGAAGCTGAGGTAACCAGAAGATAGGGAGGTTGTATAAGACGGCAAGCTGGAGAGGCCTGTCATAGAAAGACTGGAAAGTGAATGTAGGGTCAGTTAACTGCTGGCTTGGGTAACATCAGGATTGGGCGGGGATCAGTTTCAGTCAGCGGTAACGACAAGTTCAGGTGTGTCTATATATTTCTCAGGGTTAGTGACATTACACCCACAGTCTTAATTATCATGATGGTAAGGTTATCACCGGATGTGCGGGAATTATGGGGTCTTTTTTATTCTTTATCTTCGACAGTTTCTCCTTCCGCTTCTTAATTATTCATATTTCATTATTTATTTAATCTTACTCTCTGCATTCGATAACGTTCATGATAGACTTAAGACTCCTGTCGCTCACATTTGGCTTAATCATATCACAAAAACGTCCCGTTAGAATTATCAACAGCTAAAGAACATTTGATTATGCTCAAAGTTTATAGAAAAAATAAATTTTGTTTAGAGTCACCGTATGTAACTCATTTTATGTTAATTTCTTCACTGGGGTCGACCACAAATTTGAAAAACATCGCAGGGATCAAATGATCACCAGGAGGACAGAGCAGCTGTCAGTACCAGCCCAGGGTAAGAAGAGGTAGTGGAGGGGAGAGGGGTTGGTGCCGGAGGCCAGCCATATACATTACCTGACGAGTGTTGGCTGTCTCGCCCGCTCTCAGAGCCTGAACGCACGATGATCACTCCGCTCTCTTGGTGACGCTTTTGCTTCTCCACCTACGAACTCAGATCAGTATAGTTCCTGCCGTAGACCTCAACGCTGTGTGGAGATTGAGAAAGAAATAATAATTGTTGAAATATAGAAAGTGAGAGAGCAAGTAACCTACTTCTAGAATGAACTAGAAAATGATTTCAACGAACCAACCAACCGAATATCGTATTTCATATGACTTTACCTTATGTGGTCAGACTTTTTCACTGTATGATCTAAGTTTCAAAGTACATTATGTTATGTTAGGCTATGGGTTACCAGCAGTGACTTAGAGGGCTCAGGCACAGTAAAGATGAGTAACCTTATATAGCCATACATGTTTCATACTGTCATAAAGAAAGATAAAGATGAAGTAGAAAATAGTAAAACTGTAGAGATGAAATATCGAATGATAGAAAAACAAGGAAGGGAATGCGTTCGTAATGCGAATAACATTGGCCTCAAAGCCTAGCAATATATTTCCTCTACCTGACATTTCTAATCGTAGTTCCCGTATACCTAAAACTTGCCAGTGGTCATGATAGTCTACCTCTGTAAATAGGTTGATTATTGAAAATAAAGATGAGCATGTACGTTGCGTAAATTACTGAAAGTGTTATATGGCTGTGAGAATCATATCGGCAAACCAGTACGATAAGAGTATTAGAATGTAAAGTACGATGGTGTTTATCGTTGACTGTTCAGTGGCAGTGGTAGGTAGATAGCACTGGATGATCAACATATATTAACATGTGAATGCCATACATCAAAGACTGTGGAAAACTGAAGCTCAGGACAGGGAATGCAATTCTATTTCCTTGGCTTCCTCAACGTGTTTGAATACTTTTTAGCTTTTCATTCTTAGAATTGTTTACATCCTCCATATTCACTTATTTCATCTGTTATCTGTCCTAATCTAACGAGTCATTCATAGGTGTTTATAAGCATCAGTGGATTATGAACTAGTGATGTTACCATATTACACTGTTTCCATGTCATTAAATATATTGATTTCCAATTTACGACGAAAAACTGGCAACATTGTTATTATACTGCAGTCTCCTGCTTTACTGACTTCTTATCATCATCTGGATGTATTGATTCATACATATTTCTCTTCTTTTCAGGTACGTGTTTTTCTCCATCCAGTCACATGCAAGCAGAGTGAAGGAAGATGCGTTTTGTTCTTTCTCTGCTTGAGGCGCCTCACGCACCAGCGACCACATTCAAAGGTGAATTTTTGTCTCAAATTCCCTGACCAGTTTAGTAGCCTCTGTAACCGCCGCTTACTCTGCTTGCAAGTGTATCATCTTCCTGGTGTTTGGACGGCAAGTGCAGCGCCTCATCGATTGTAAACAGTGAGGCCATTCTCTTGTTGACCACTTTCATGGCGTTTCCCTTGTCACAACAGACGACTATATATTGACTAGTATGTAACTCCAGCATATATATATATATATATATATATATATATATATATATATATATATATATATATATATATATATATATATATATTGTAATCATTATGGATTTAAGACAGAAAAGGTACTAAGGTAAGAATATTTTCTTAGGTTCTCTGAATTCTTGCTTCAAGGTTCGAGCAGAGTTCATCTATTGATTATAGAATCTAACGGGAAATATTTCACTAGAATCATCGGCTTTTATCATCTTCACTGTTGGAGACTTTAAAGATCCGCTCACACACATTTTGAGATGATTGCAAAATATGTGGTGTGAGAAGATAGTTCCGGAATCTCTCGGGAAATATGTGACTTGTTCTTGGAAGATCCCGGATTAGCTTTACGTTGCCTTCATGCAGCTCGTGTCTCGCATGATGGCTTGTGCATGATAGTGAACTTTAGTGAACAGTGCGCTTACCTAGCTGTCAGATATGGTTAACGAGGTTATGGATGATTTTGAAAATGATCCATGGAACCATATTGCTCTAAACGATCAAATTATATAGTTAAAGAGATCTTGGATTAATCTAAAAATCTGGTCACTGGACTCGGAAGAATCCAACAGTCTGGTGGTCACCCGGGTCTTGCATCATCGTAAGATCTGCTCAGTGGTCGTAGGGTAATGCCAAATTTTTCTTTTCTAAGGCAATGAAGTGTGTAAGTAACTTATACCCTCGGGTGACGAGGCTAGGCTACACACACACCATGGGAGTAGTATGGGAGGTATGGTCGCCTCCCTCATCCCCTCAGCAGGTTTATATAAGACATCTGGCAGATGCTCCCTTGTGTTTGAGTAAGTAGTGCAAGATTGGTGAATGAAATATTAATTTTGTCACGGGATCGTGGATTGGTGCAAAAAATTCTTTCTACTGCATTTAGTAATTGTGTATAAATCTTTTAGATTAATTACAATATATATATATATATATATATATATATATATATATATATATATATATATATATATATATATATATATATATATATATATATATATATATATATGCTTGTGGCATGAGAAGAGTGGGAGGTGGGTTGATTAGAAAGGGTAGTGAGTGGTGGGATGAAGAAGTAAGAGTATTAGTGAAAGAGAAGAGAGAGGCATTTGGACGATTTTTGCAGGGAAAAAATGAAATTGAGTGGGAGACGTATAAAAGAAAGAGACAGGAGGTCAAGAGAAAGGTGCAAGAGGTGAAAAAAAGGGCAAATGAGAGTTGGGGTGAGAGAGTATCATTAAATTTTAGGGAGAATAAAAAGATGTTCTGGAAGGAGGTAAATAAAGTGCGTAAGACAAGGGAGCAAATGGGAACTTCAGTGAAGGGCGCAAATGGGGAGGTGATAACAAGTAGTGGTGATGTGAGAAGGAGATGGAGTGAGTATTTTGAAGGTTTGTTGAATGTGTTTGATGATAGAGTGGCAGATATAGGGTGTTTTGGTCGAGGTGGTGTGCAAAGTGCGAGGGTTAGGGAAAATGAGTTGGTAAACAGAGAAGAGGTAGTAAAAGCTTTGCGGAAGATGAAAGCCGGCAAGGCAGCAGGTTTGGATGGTATTGCAGTGGAATTTATTAAAAAAGGGGGTGACTGTATTGTTGACTGGTTGGTAAGGTTATTTAATGTATGTATGACTCATGGTGAGGTGCCTGAGGATTGGCGGAATGCGTGCATAGTGCCATTGTACAAAGGCAAAGGGGATAAGAGTGAGTGCTCAAATTACAGAGGTATAAGTTTGTTGAGTATTCCTGGCAAATTATATGGGAGGGTATTGATTGAGAGGGTGAGGGCATGTACAGAGCATCAGATTGGGGAAGAGCAGTGTGGTTTCAGAAGTGGTAGAGGATGTGTGGATCAGGTGTTTGCTTTGAAGAATGTATGTGAGAAATACTTAGAAAAGCAAATGGATTTGTATGTAGCATTTATGGATCTGGAGAGGGCATATGATAGAGTTGATAGAGATGCTCTGTGGAAGGTATTAAGAATATATGGTGTGGGAGGCAAGTTGTTAGAAGCAGTGAAAAGTTTTTATCGAGGATGTAAGGCATGTGTACGTGTAGGAAGAGAGGAAAGTGATTGGTTCTCAGTGAATGTAGGTTTGCGGCAGGGGTGTGTGATGTCTCCATGGTTGTTTAATTTGTTTATGGATGGGGTTGTTAGGGAGGTGAATGCAAGAGTTTTGGAAAGAGGGGCAAGTATGAAGTCTGTTGGGGATGAGAGAGCTTGGGAAGTGAGTCAGTTGTTGTTCGCTGATGATACAGCGCTGGTGGCTGATTCATGTGAGAAACTGCAGAAGCTGGTGACTGAGTTTGATAAAGTGTGTGAAAGAAGAAAGTTAAGAGTAAATGTAAATAAGAGCAAGGTTATTAGGTACAGTAGGGTTGAGGGTCAATTCAATTGGGAGGTGAGTTTGAATGGAGAAAAACTGGAGGAAGTGAAGTGTTTTAGATATCTGGGAGTGGATCTGGCAGCGGATGGAACCATGGAAGCGGAAGTGGATCATAGGGTGGGGGAGGGGGCGAAAATTCTGGGAGCCTTGAAGAATGTGTGGAAGTCGAGAACATTATCTCGGAAAGCAAAAATGGGTATGTTTGAAGGAATAGTGGTTCCAACAATGTTGTATGGTTGCGAGGCGTGGACTATGGATAGAGTTGTGCGCAGGAGGATGGATGTGCTGGAAATGAGATGTTTGAGGACAATGTGTGGTGTGAGGTGGTTTGATCGAGTAAGTAACGTAAGGGTAAGAGAGATGTGTGGAAATAAAAAGAGCGTGGTTGAGAGAGCAGAAGAGGGTGTTTTGAAATGGTTTGGTCACATGGAGAGAATGAGTGAGGAAAGATTGACCAAGAGGATATATGTGTCGGAGGTGGAGGGAACGAGGAGAAGAGGGAGACCAAATTGGAGGTGGAAAGATGGAGTGAAAAAGATTTTGTGTGATCGGGGCCTGAACATGCAGGAGGGTGAAAGGAGGGCAAAGAATAGAGTGAATTGGAGCGGTGTGGTATACCGGGGTTGACGTGCTGTCAGTGGATTGAATCAAGGCATGTGTATGGGGGTGGGTTGGGCCATTTCTTTCGTCTGTTTCCTTGCGCTACCTCGCAAACGCGGGAGACAGCGACAAAGCAAAAAAAAAAAAAAAAAAAAAAAAAAACATATATATATATATATATATATATATATATATATATATATATATATATATATATATAACGTGAAGTTACATTACTGATATATATATATATATATATATATATATATATATATATATATATATATATATATATATATATATATATATCAGTAATGTAACTTCACTTGCTAGGAGATAAATAAACTAAGATAAATAACGACAGAGGGCGCTTGGGACGCAAATGATGCACAATACTAGGATATGAAACATCGCGTTTAGCACATAATCCTGGAATCCAAGAATGAGTAGACTTGACTCTGATTGTGTAAAGATTGAGGTAAGCATAATTGTTGGTACAGTCGAAATAGATACTGGAAATGAGATGAGAAACGTTAACAGATGTTTAAGCTGGATGGTTATGTGTTTCCATTCCTTTTATTCCACCAGCGAGGAGTAATACATCCAGGATGTCTGACCTCACCTTGGGAATCAGACCTAAAGAAAGGTTCCCCCTCTCTACGTCAGATCACCAGACGAGGGAACACCTCGCCGCGTCAGTTTACCATAACTGGCTCTCTTATTACCAGTGATCCTCGGTGCTGTATACACACGAAAACAGAAATGAGGTTGTTGCAGGTGACGCCATGTGTGATAACACTAGATTCAGCTGTATCCTTTCACCTACAGATTTACCTGCAGTTATTGATATTGTGTCTCGTCAGGAGGGAGACTAATGTCCCAAACACGAGCGGCTCAGGCGGTGGAATCCTGCAGGGTGAGAATGCTCGGTGTCTCGGTTGTTTATACAAGTTTCCAAGTCTTTTAACTGTTAGTTCACTACAGATCATCTGACACTGTTTACACACTGTTGGTACCTTACCGGGGGAAGAAAGAATTGATCAAGGTTGTGTGTGAGTTTACACGGGGTGTAAATAAGGAAATTTACAGGTAACTGCTGTTTAGGTGGTGACTCAAGTGTGGCATACGTAGCCTAGTGGTCGTCATGGCCGTCCGGAGTCACACATGAACGTGCAACAATGGTCACGACTGGAGATCTCCATGGCAGATATTCATGAAACTTTATAAAGTTGTTTATCAATATATCAATAATTGATTGGCATATAACCCATAACTGTAGATTTCGTCTCGGTTATACCACTGATAAACAGGCGTAACCTGTAACTTTACCTTTTACAACCTCTCCTGCAGAGGGAGGGGCAGAGTTACCAGGGAGTACGAAACGTCATAGGTACAGCTAGATAGATAGAATATATCTTTTAACATAGAAGTTGATAGTACACACAGGTGGGAATTGATCATAGAAGGCTCAGTAAGATCCTAAGCGTATGTTTATATTTCAAAGTAACGTTCATATCAAAGGTACTTGATGGGACAAACAGGTTCAGGCATGGAGTCCAGAGTAAAACAAAAGAGACGCAGTATTATTACTGGCCAGGTATCCAGGAGCTTACTTGCTCATGCACACTCCTCTACCAGCCTGCGAGACAATCCATCCAAGACAGTGACATACACTGTAAGGCTGTGGGTCAAAGAAGAGTACCTAAATCTACTGTAAGTAGACACACTGTGAGTTTTAACTTCAAAATTAGTTCTGATTTGTGTGAAATGGTCTCTATCACTGCCACAAAGGTTGTCTGTGGTAGTCGACGTGTGACGTGACATGTTCCTGCGTCTGATGGTCTATCGCTTGCCCCCCACCCACCCAGGTCACACCTTCTGTGTATGTACTCCTTGAGTACTTGTCTACTCGATCCTGGACACCTGGAGATGTGATTATACGAAAGCGCTTGGTTCTGCACCTCTCATTTTCCTTATGGTAACCTACCAGTTACTCAGTAACTCTTGGCTCTATACCATGTCACACTTATTTTCCTGCTAAAGGAATGAGAAATTCATTATAATAAAGTACGACCAGTCGTCACGTTGGACTGTACTTGCATTATAACAGGAGCCTATGTTCACTATAACACCTCCATTGGTGTACCATATCAGTTCTGAACTTGCAGAATGATCCTTTGTTGTCATGAGTGAACACTGTTCACTCACGTGAATGAGAAAAATAAGGTAAAGAACATACTTTAAGGAGCGGAGGTATTTACCTCAATACCGAAGATGAGAAATACATTTTCAGATCTGAAAATGTTTAATTACGTGTAAGTCATCCAAAGACAAAGACATCTATAACATCGTTATGCATATAAGATTTGTTTTTATGCAACTAAAGACATATTTCAGAGACGGGACTTATGGGCAGGGACAAAAGCCCATGCGGGAACATTATCCCCTTACAAATTACATGAAACCCAAGTCAGTATCCCGTCCAGCCACCTCCACCGACAGCGAACTCGTTCCGGAACTCATGCACAAGATGCAACCATCAACCTCTTTATCTTCATGTCGAAGGCCACGAACACGAACAAAAGTCCTGAGCGAGGACTAGCCTTATCTGGAACACAGGAGTGAGGGAGATAAGGGAAGGAGGAGGAGGAGAAGGATCTAAGAATGTTTTAGGAAGTCGGTAACCTGACTTTAATAAAAGGACAGGTTATAACACAGGAATGAGGGAGATAAGGGAAGGAGGAGGAGGAGAAGGTTATAGCTGTGTGGAAGAAAAGAAGAACATGCCTTGGTAAAGAATTCCAAAGTTTATCGGTGTGAGGAGCAGATGTTACAACGGACCCAACCCTGCAGGAGTTTCGAACAGCCAGACATTACTCGTATGACACAGTGGCTTATCATACATTATGTGGGTTAACTAATGGCGGAGGAAGACAAACGAGTCGCCAGGTTTTGGGATCAGAGGCAGACGTGTCTGATAAAGTAAACAAAGAGAGCCAATACTGCGGCGTTGGGCAAGTGGGTTAAGTTTTGAGGTCAGATTTGGAGAGTTGATAATTGGCATGGCATTGGAGTGAACCAGAACCTGTCCAGATGTGAGAGCAGTATTCTGTGTGAAGATAAATCAGTCTTTTGCACTGTAGAAACAACCAACCAAAAGAGAATATTCTTCTGCACCTGGAGAAGACTCGATCTACAAAGAAGACTGGAGAAGACTCTGGATCTTCAAGGAAGACTGGAGAAGGTTTTGAAGACTGGAGAAGACATTGGATCTTCAAGGAAGACTGGAGAAGGCTTTCGATCTTCAAAGAAGACTGGAGAAGACTCGATCTTCAAAGAAGACTGGAGAAGACTCGATCTTCAAAGAAGACTGGAGAAGACTCGATCTTCAAAGAAGACTGGAGAAGACTCGATCTTCAAAGAAGACTGGAGAAGACTCGATCTTCAAAGAAGACTGGAGAAGGCTCTCGATCTTCAAAGAAGACTGGAGAAGACTCGATCTTCAAAGAAGACTGGAGAAGGCTCTCGATCTTCAAAGAAGACTGGAGAAGACTCGATCTTCAAAGAAGACTGGAGAAGGCTCTCGATCTTCAAAGAAGAGTGGAGAAGACTCTCGATCTTCAAAGAAGACTGGAGAAGGCTCTGGATCTTCAAAGAAGACTGGAGAAGACTCTTGATCGATCTTCAAAGAAGACTGGAGAAGGCTCTGGATCTTCAAAGAAGACTGGAGAAGACTCTCGATCTTCAAAGAAGACTTGGCTGTTTCTGTCATTTAGGTTTTTGAAGATGGATTAGATGTTACGGTTATACCAAGTATGTTTATTGTGACGAGTGGTATTATTATAATGCCATCAGAGAGAAGTAGGAAGGAGTTTTAGAAATAGAAATAGAAAGATACTGGGTTTTTGATGTTTCATACTTAACTGGTTTACGTCTGTCTTGCAGGAGATCCTGCCCAATTAATATTTGGTCGTTGTAAGCAGCAGACATAGAAGTGGAGGAATACTGTGTTGAGTGATCAGCAGTTGTTGGTAAGAAAAGAGGGAGAAAATGATCCATCATCACTTGCGGAGATAGACTGACCAGGGAGGAAAGAACAGCGAGGGAGGGAAGTCATACTAAAGGATGTTTAGAGATAAGATCTCAGTGCCACACCTTGCCATACCCTAGCGAGATGATAAGGCCACAGCATCCTCAGAGTGGCTGACCTGACACACGTAACATAGGAATGAATACCACCGGTGGATCTCGCCTTGCGGAAGCCACCCTGACGATCAGAGGGAAGGTTGTGAGATTCAAGACGCTTCAACGAAATGGTTGTTAAGGAGAGATTCCAAGACTTGAGAGATGATAGAAGTAAAAAAATCAAGGCGATTTTTGGAACGGTTAAGAAGGATACCTAAAGAGTGTAGTATTCCAGATTGCCAGGAAAGGAAACTTTTGACTTTTTGACAGAATGGAAGTTTTTGGTTTTTAGACAGACGCGAAACAGATGGGCAAATCCCCTAACACTGGTAATAGGAGTTTCATGCGGGTCCTATCACTAATAACACATCATTTGAATGAAGTTAGATGAGACTGTGTAGCACAATAACACATCATTTGAATGAATTTTAAAGGTAAAGAGACTGTAGTACAGTGAACAGCGATCCCTTAAGAAAAACGTCATTTCGTTCACAAACTTTACCATTTGTGATGGTAAACAAACACGACGAGGTGCGTCGCTGCCAGATGCTTCCATTAGTGTTTACGGAGTGCTGAAGGCAAGCGAACATCTAGTCCAGTGTCTCCATTACCAGAGACGTCAACGGAAGCTCATTTGACTGTTTACATTGAGAAAGAGAGAGAGAGAGAGAGAGAGAGAGAGAGAGAGAGAGAGAGAGAGAGAGAGAGAGAGAGAGAGAGAATATTCTTCTGTATCGTTACGTAAAATGTTAACGGTGCTGCCTTGGAGCAGCAGGGTGGATGGCTTCGTGTAAGTACACTAAGGCTGTGAAGAGCCAACATATTCATCTTATACACATGAGAATGTTAAGTATATGGTAGAGGATAGAGGGTAAGGCGTGAGACATTAATCTCCAGTTCGATATAAGATGGATTGGTATTAAGATCTAGTTCAATAAAGATTATTTGCTTGGTGGTTTACGTGGTTTTCTTAGACATCTGAGGATACGTGATGTATTACAGGCTTCGTAACATCTTGTATATTGCAGTTCAGTTACGTGTAACATTTGATGAAACCCGCGTAGGTGGCGCTGTGGAGTTGCTCAGCTCACGACCCTTGTACCGGTGGAAGACACGCTCGTAAAAAAAACAGTTGCTCATCTGGAGCCGTAAAGGACGTGGTGGTGAGGGCGAGCAGTCAGGAAGCAACACTGGTAAACGAGCGGTCACCTACACGGTAACAGCTCCTGGTGGTGGTCACACACTTCTCTGTTGAATAACATGTCTCTCTCCTCCCTCCCACCACACAAGAGTGAGGGGTCGCTATGGGAAGGGGTAGAGGGACGGTGTGTAGGGTTTGCCTATGTTTCTCTTGTTATTTCAGGCAGGTGTGGCTTGCTACCGGTCCTAGTCTTACATCAGCTTGTCCTCTGGGAAGCTGAGACGGATTTTGTCTTGCACACGCTCTGTTGAATGGCACACGCTATGTTGTCTAGCTCACGCTATGTTCTCTGGCTCACGCTGTGTTAGCTGGCTCTTGCTGTGTTGACAGGCTGGCTGTTGGAGTCATGGGTGGGTAGGTCAGATAGTACAGTAGTTATTACAACAGTCGTCAACATGAAGTGATTCGTGTTGCCAGCACTGGTGAAGCTTGGATGTAGCACTGTGTGTTACGAGCCAGCACTGGTGAGGCTTGGATGTAGCACTGTGTGTTACGAGCCAGCACTGGTGAGGCTTGGATGTAGCACTGTGTGTTACGAGCCAGCACTGGTGAGGCTTGGATGCAGCACTGTGTGTTACGAGCAAGATTGACACTATAGATTGCACCATCGTGTGTTGCAAACAGGGTTGGTCGTTAGCTGGAGAGAATCTTTATCCCGCAAACGACCGCATTGCTATTGTGTAACTGCCCAGAGCCACTCTGGTAACAGCCTTCCCCCAATAAAAGTTTCCTCAGTAAAATCTGTTGTGAACGAGAATCGAGTACGTTTATGTAAAAGCACAATGTCAAGAGAAGTTCTGTTGCCTCAGTCTAGAACTAACTTGGTTGTTCTGTAGAACAGTTCTTCTTTGTTCTTCCTCACATACAGTTGTGTACAAGTCCTCACTATTTCACTGTTCATTAGTAATTTCACTTTAGGGTTGCCCTTAGACCCAGGTTTAATACCTTGCTTCAGTAGGAGTCAACTTGTGGCGGACTGAGAAGCGCTCCCTCACACCGGCCAGGCTGTCAGGAGGAGCAGCCTAGCTCGTCTCACGGTGAGCAGACTATTTAAATAACGAAGGAGAAAAGAGTTACCAGAGTCGGGTATGTGTTGTCGAAGATTTCTACTGTATCTCACACCCTCTACCGTCACGAGTGAGAGAAACTACACACGCACACACACACACACACACACACACACACACACACACACACACACACACACACACACCTTCGATGGCTAGAAGATTATCCAAATGGAGAGGAACAAAGGACACATGTCGGAGAAATCTTTTCAAGACGGGTTGAGGTTATCAGTGGAGTGCCGCAGGGTTCTGTTGTGGGACCATGACTCTTCTTGATTTTTAGTGAATGACTTGCCGGAAGGTGTGGACTCCTGTGTGAATATGTTTGCAGAAGATGTAAAGGTCAGGAGGGAATTGAAAACCATGGAAGATTGCATCAAATGACAGAGGGACCTTGGCAGACTGCAGAGTTGGTCTGAGACGTGGTTGATGAAGTTCAACCTGAGCAAACGTAAAGTAATGAGGACGGGTGACAAGTCACGTCGGACTGTTCGATAAAATGGGTCCCTGGCATAAGCTGGGATGTGTTAGTGTGTGCGCACACAGACATAGGAGGAAAGACATGGTACATATATACAAGGTTAAGAGACGAGGCATCGCCAGTGTAACACACAAATGATAATTACAAACTATTTACCATCAAGGAGGAAATCTGTAGCATTTTGAAATAGAGAAAATCAGTCGAGGTCCAATTTATAGTGAGATCATTGTTGTTAAAACCACGAGAGTTCAGTGTGTGTGTGTGTGTGTGTGTGTGTGTGTGTGTGTGGTAGGACTACGGTATCACTGAGAGATGTGGTCTGATGATGGTTGCCTTACCAAGAGGCAGAGTGTATTGTCCACCGCCTCTGTTGTCCTCAGGTAGTCACCTCACCATTATAGCCCACTACCTGTGGTGTCCTCAGGTAGTCACCTCACCATTATAGCCCACTACCTGTGGTGTCCTCAGGTAGTCACCTCACCATTATAGCCCACTACCTGTGGTGTCCTCAGGTAGTCACCTCACCATTATAGCCCACTACCTGTGGTGTCCTCAGGTAGTCACCTCACCATTATAGCCCACTACCTGTGGTGTCCTCAGGTAGTCACCTCACCATTATAGCCCACTACCTGTGGTGTCCTCAAATAGTCACCTCACCATTATAGCCCACTACCTGTGGTGTCCTCAGGTAGTCACCTCACCATTATAGCCCACTACCTGTGGTGTCCTCAGGTAGTCACCTCACCATTATAGCCCACTACCTGTGGTGTCCTCAAATAGTCACCTCACCATTATAGCCCACTACCTGTGGTGTCCTCAGGTAGTCACCTCACCATTATAGCCCACTACCTGTGGTGTCCTCAGGTAGTCACCTCACCATTATAGCCCACTACCTGTGGTGTCCTCAGGTAGTCACCTCACCATTATAGCCCACTACCTGTGGTGTCCTCAGGTAGTCACCTCACCATTATAGCCCACTACCTGTGGTGTCCTCAGGTAGTCACCTCACCATTATAGCCCACTACCTGTGGTGTCCTCAGGTAGTCACCTCACCATTATAGCCCACTACCTGTGGTGTCCTCAGGTAGTCGCCTTACCATTATAGCCCACTACCTGTGGTGTCCTCAGGTAGTCACCTCACCATTATAGCCCACTACCTGTGGTGTCCTCAGGTAGTCACCTCACCATTATAGCCCACTACCTGTGGTGTCCTCAGGTAGTCACCTCACCATTATAGCCCACTACCTGTGGTGTCCTCAGGTAGTCACCTCACCATTATAGCCCACTACCTGTGGTGTCCTCAGGTAGACACCTCACCATTATAGCCCACTACCTGTGGTGTCCTCAGGTAGTCACCTCACCATTATAGCCCACTACCTGTGGTGTCCTCAGGTAGTCACCTCACCATTATAGCCCACTACCTGTGGTGTCCTCAGGTAGTCACCTCACCATTATAGCCCACTACCTGTGGTGTCCTCAGGTAGTCACCTCACCATTATAGCCCACTACCTGTGGTGTCCTCAGGTAGTCACCTCACCATTATAGCCCACTACCTGTGGTGTCCTCAGGTAGTCACCTCACCATTATAGCCCACTACCTGTGGTGTCCTCAGGTAGTCACCTCACCATTATAGCCCACTACCTGTGGTGTCCTCAGGTAGTCGCCTTACCATTATAGCCCACTACCTGTGGTGTCCTCAGGTAGTCACCTCACCATTATAGCCCACTACCTGTGGTGTCCTCAGGTAGTCACCTTACCATTATAGCCCACTACCTGTGGTGTCCTCAGGTAGTCACCTCACCATTATAGCCCACTACCTGTGGTGTCCTCAGGTAGTCACCTCACCATTATAGCCCACTACCTGTGGTGTCCTCAGGTAGTCGCCTTACCATTATAGCCCACTACCTGTGGTGTCCTCAGGTAGTCACCTCACCATTATAGCCCACTACCTGTGGTGTCCTCAGGTAGTCACCTCACCATTATAGCCCACTACCTGTGGTGTCCTCAGGTCGTCGCCTTACCATTATAGCCCACTACCTGTGGTGTCCTCAGGTAGTCACCTCGACGTGTGACGTCCACTGTGGACGAGACGATCGTGATAATGGTGATAATGCTATCCACTTATACTTAACGATATAGTTGTTCACGTCCGGTGTTATTATGACCCTCGGCACCGAGCGGTCGGAGGGAGGGAGGGAGGCGGGCGGGCGGCCAGGAGCAGCACTATCGGATGTGCCACTGGCGAAATGCTATCATCATCAGCTGACGCTGGTGTCAGCCGGGAGGCCCATCTGACGCTGGTGTCAGCCGGGAGGCCCACCTGTCAGCCGAGCCGCCCACCTGAGTAGTGACAGTCCTCATCATACACTAGTGTTATGTCGGAAGGTGTTGGCAGGTTTGTGTACGTTCCCTAGCCCTCGGTGTACCTCCGCTCACGTGTCGTGACACGTCAGGAGTCAGTGGAAGTCATAGCGACGTTGAAGGAGTTGATAATTCTTTGAGGGAAGTGATGTAACAGTAGTTAAGATGGTGCCAGACTCTGTTACTGTAGATGTGCCACTAAGATGTGGGAGATGGAATGTCAGATTCATTTCCCGCTGGTGCTGCCACACGTTCAAAAACTCATCAGTTCGCTGTTAAGGAAAACTGTTGTTGAGAAGGGAATTCAGTCCTTAATCTTGATGACAATCTTCCAGTAGTGGATTCTTGGCGTCGAGTTGGCTACATTTTGCCTCACTTTGGGAGAAGCTGCTTCAGAAGTTGACCCTGGTTAAGGCTTGAGGTTCCACGATTGTAATGACTCGTCATGTGGAGGGGTCGATGTGGACGGTGAGTGGCGTCTTCCGGCTCCACACATTCCGAGAGGTGCGGGGGGTCAGAGACTCCCTTGCCCTTCGATGACTCCGCTGCCACACTGGTCAGATCAGGGTGCCCTCCACGGGACAGCCCCTGGTCTAATTTGCCTGCCTCTGGTGTTGCTGGTGTTGAGCTCCAAGGTTTAGTGAAAGACCAGATTGAGGATCCGTAGACTCAAGACTGCTCTTCCTGAGTTGTTTACTGCTGTGGTGTTCTGGGGTACAGGTGGTGACCACTCACTATGCCAGGCGGTGAGGGATCCACATCTCTCTTGCAGACTGTTTTGCCTCACAGTTTTTTTTAGCAGAGAGATGGTGGAGTTGGCACGTGAAATACCTCGAGCACTTCATCTCTGTGTCAAGAAGACAGTGTAAGGTGTTAGAACACTTTTGTTCTCACTTGGTATTAACATTGATGATGTTGATAACTGTAACTCATGCCATGCACGTCAGTCAGTCGGGGAATCCAATTAGAATTTCTCTCTTATTCTCAGTTCCTGCCAGGGGGAAGCCACGTAGCAAGGTTATAATGTACTGTGTTAGTCCGTTGCCAAAGACGAAGGTTTGGTATGTGTGTGGCTCCCCGAAGCAGAATATCGGCCATGACAGCTGTAGTCGCGCTACTGAAATTTTTTACTCTAGTGGAAGTACTTCATGTTATACGGTCACGTCAGAGTCTCGTACTATCTACCTAGACTATTCCAACAAACCGTGTGTGGATCAGGTATCTGTCGGGAGGTGCACCGCCTCCGCCAGACATTCAAATGTGTGTAAAAGAAATTCTTAATTGGGTTTTGTGATGGGTGGCATGAGGAGGGAGTGTCAGGCTTTTTACTTCCATCCAGGAATTCCAGTTGGGAATCGTTGGGTTTTTAGCCCATTCGGTCTGATCTTTGTATGTGATGTGAGAGGATCTTTAAAAGCTCTTGAGGAGAACTGGTTAGCAGACGGTGTTAAGACAACTGGTTCAGACGACGTAGATAACTTTAAACTCGAAGCTTTTAGCTGCTTGGTGAATTGGTTAGCTAAACCTTGAACTCGTCCAAGTGTGTGCACTGGAGAACGCTTTGATGAGGAAAATCTTAATGCTCGTGAAGACGTAATTGGTCTCCCTCTAGAGACACCTTATGTACGGTAGTTATCTCCAGTGAATTATATAGTCAGTACCCTAGATAGCAATGAAGGTGAAGCTATATGTTATACCAGTGTGTTGAGACCAGAACATGAGAGGTAGTCACGTCCTGATGTTGTTGCTCAGGTACTGAGAGTGGTTGAGGAGGAAGATGATGATTCTGCCTATTATATAGCCAACAATCGTCGTGCGCGTGTGAGTACCTGACATATTACTGCATTTCAGTATTTCAGCTGTGACTATAAATCTGATGTAAGAGAAGCATTACTGATGAAAACACACCGTCTCTAGAGTGAACCCTATATAAAGAAATGATACCTGAAAAATAAGATTATTTGACTTAGTGTGACTGGGTGTCTCTATCTTTCTCTGCCCCAAACCCTGACATCATTCTCGACGTCGTACAGATGATCACAAGCTGATATTATGATAAGATCTGAGTCATATGCATTGCTCAGGATGTATGATCGTGTTGATCGTCTGGGGAACGTGCCAGTCTGTCACTAAGCATGACATGAGGTGTATCACATAATCATCGCAGAGGGAGAGAGAGAGGCTTCTGCTTTGCTTCTAAACCTTATGGGTTTTGGCCGTGTATTCTCCTGCTCTTTGAATTCAGCAATGCTCCCGCCCTAGTCCAACGCCTGGCTCACCAGCAACAAGTAGTATTAAAGACGTGAAGGTATAATTCTTGATGTTCTTTACGTTCACGTGCACCGTTGTGAAGAACATATTGAATAACTTCAGAGGGTCTCCTTTGGTCGCCTCCACCAAGCTAATCTAACAGTAATTTTTGTTAGGTGCTGAACGGTTCGTCAGGCTCATGTATGTATCAGTTTCAGAAGAGGGAACTTCTACATCTCCTGAGGCCAGAGTTGTGACAATGTCAACACTTTCCTGTGTCTAGGAATAAGAAGGACGAGCGGACATTTTCTGGGATGGCTGGTTATTACCACAATGTTTGTTACTAAAGAAATGTATTTCTGAATCTTGTTAGTTCGTTGTGATAGTTTCTTATTATCACAATGTTTGTAGAAGATAATATTTCTGACCTTCTTAGTTCATTCTGGAGGGTGATAACACACCTCACAAGAGTGAGAATTGTGAATGTGCTTCACTGAACATGAGCTCAGACTTCTTATCATGAACGTCCGATGGTGAGGCACTGTTGTCTTACAGTTAACCCAGGAGGATTCCTTGGTATGATGTGATGACGTACGTGATGTTTGTGAGTCCCTAATGCTATGCGACATGTCTCCTCTTCTTGTAGATATGAATAAGGATTTGAATATCTTAAGCAAGTTTCCAGCGAGCCTGACTTGTTCTTTGAGTCATTATGAGGTAGTGTTTGGGATGCCATTGAGAGCAGGAAGGTAGCTTCGTGGAGCATAGTGTCCTGTTCGGCCCGTCTGTGTGGGGAGGGGAATTTTGGTGCGCGGTAGTAGTAGTGGTACAATGAATGGCCACCTTGGTAGTCGTAATTTGGTGTCCGCTGTTTCCTGACATCATTCGTCGTGGGGCAACAGGTCGCGAGCGGCGGGAGGTGATATCAAGGTGGTTCCCTCGGGATGAGGTTATTAAGTAAGCAGGAGAGGGTTCATCACAGCTGGACTGCCCCACCACCAACCTCCCTTGCCCGACCCGGTTATCCATACGTCAAGGTGTCAACATTACCTGACATGCTGGAATCTCTCTCTCTCTCTCTCTCTCTCTCTCTCTCTCTCTCTCTCTCTCTCTCTCTCTCTCTCTCTCTCTCTCTCTCTCTCTCTCTCTCTCTCTCTCTCTCTCTCTCTCTCATGGGGTTCGCACAGCCTGCACCACATCAGCTCGTGATCACCAGTGTGGTAAAGTGAGACATGGACTGCCACAATTACAAAAGTACTTCACTTCTTTTCTCCTACTTTGTTTACTGTGTTGCTCTCGTCGTGTGGATGAGTTTGAACATTTGAGAGTAAAAAGTTTAGTAAGGATAGTTGTTAACCATCTCAGTCGTCTACTATACGTTCCACATGGCCATGACATCACAAGATCCTGAATCCTACATACCTATCTAGTGAGTTGTTCAATCCACTTCTTTATTCTCTGTAAGTGACCTGCTCTCAGTTATGCCAGTTATTAACCTCTACTGACCACCTTTTATCCCTCCATACAGACCTTGAGGCTCTTGGGTGTCACAGCCATACATCAGCTAGTGGACAAGCACTCCTTCATGCAGTCATCTCGCTCATCCTACATTCAGCAGAACCATCAGGTCAACCATGATGTTCTCTCCTTCCTCTCCTGCATGACTCTACCTCCAGCTTCAGTCTTCCCACAGCCATCCATACTCACACTTTACTCTCAAATGTTGTAACTCTTCCACAACTTCCACTTCCTCGTGCAGACTGACCTTACACTCTGACCTTCGTTTCCTTTCGAAGAAAAAAACTCGTCTTCTTTTCATTGGAAATCACTCCCACATACATCACCGACGACCTGGCGCATCTCTCCCCCCCAAAAAAAAAAGAAATAAAAAAAAATTGACATCACACACAACCATGACGCATTCCTACATATGTTTCAAACCACTCTCACATACCGCCACTTACCCTCACACACGCACTAATTTCGTTATAAAAGCTCTTAACAGCATTTAGAAGTGTTCTGTGCACTCCGTATATAGAGATAAACCTTCCCAAAGTGCGTTCCAACTGTCTCCTCTGTATCGCTAGATGCTGCGTACATCTCCAATGCATTTTTCAATATTTGTTCTAAGTGCAAGACTCTGATGTACACACACCCTCTACCCACCTAATTTCTCACGAACAAGTGAGGTCCAGTCCCTCCCTTTATAACGACTCGTCTACTCTCCTGCCTCACGTCTGCCACACTGGGAAGTATCCCATACCAGTATGTCACCAAGTCCTGCAGGATCAGGGCAGTTGGTACACCATCATCATCAGATCTTCACACACACACACACACACACACACACACACTCACACTAAGGTGGATATTGAGGATATCATATATGATACACCAGTTGGAGAAAGAGGTAACGTAATGGTGGACTTTCATGTTTAAGTAAGAACATGAAAATAGCAACAATGAAATCGAACTCAGACAAGATATATAGCCGTGGAAATTATACAGAACTCAGTAACTCATATGATAACACAAAGGGGGAAACGGGGCTTCATTTGTCATGAACCAGGGCTTTGCTGGGGAAGGTTCTGTGGAATACACTGGGAGGGAGTAGGGACACGGGTATGTTCCACCTTACATACAGAGCGAAGGGTGAAAAACGTAGGAAGGATCAATGAAAGGTGTCAGTAAACATCTCCAGTGACCAAGACGCAGGAGCCACCCCAGCCATCGTGTATGTGGAAGGTACAAAAGAACAAGGAACAGCTTTACCAGGATTAGAGAGGAGGAACAAATGTAAAGGAGGAACAGTTTGAAAGGAGGGACACAGAAACTTTACAAAGAATATTGTGTACAAGGCAGGAGAAAATCCAGAACTTTTCCACAAATTCATCACGAGCATATCTTGTTACGCTAAGGGCTTTAGAAGAAAGGGTTGAAAAGGATGATGTAAAGATATGCGAAGAAATGAATATCAAGTTCAAGACTTCGTCCTGTGGAAAACACGGTGACCCTCAACACCAGCGAGAAGAGGCTTCGGAAAACATCGAAAAGACAAAAATGTTATCATTAAGGGTTTTGACCCATAGAAAGTTCATGGTCCTAATGAAATATCTTCATATGTGCTCAAGATGTGTACAGTTACTCTTGACAAAGCACCTGAGATATTGTTCAAGATGCCGCCGGAGAAAGCTAGGGAGTCAGGGCAAAGGAAGAGGGCGGTCGTCGTGCACATCTTTAAGAAAGAAGACAGGGAGGAGGAGCTGAACTGCAGACCCGTCTCCCGGACAATCTTGATATGTAAAGTGCTGGAGAAGGTAATCAGAAGAAAATGGATGACTTCCTTGCAATGGAGAGAAGCCTCACTGAGAGACAACACAGCTACAGGGAATGGAAATTGTGTGTAACAAATCCCTCAGACAGACTTTGAGGGTAAGTTCCGATTTTGACATAAGAGATGGCTGGGTAGACTGTCTATACCTGGACTGTCAGAAACTATTTGTCTCTGCAACATTAGGGATTGGTATAGAAGCTAGATCTAAAGTTAGCAGTTAGGTGAGACTACTTCGATGGATAGAAGTGGGCTTATTGTAAGCCATCCACAGTTTATTTTTCTCTATTTTTTGCCGTTCTGAGCGGCCAGTTTACTGTGCACCCGAGGCTCAGCCCGCGGGCGGTAGCGCAAATGGATGACAGTGGCCACAAAGGATCTTTGTCAGGCTCCAGTGGGCTGATAATTACCACAAGAATGTGTCGCGACCCACTCGCGCGCCTGCATCTTGAAACCTCTTTTGCAAAGCGTCAACCCAGCACCAGTCTGGGTGCTGCTGCTGCTGCTGGTCCTCATCGTCAAAGTGAACACTTGGGATCGTTCTGTTAGACAGATGTTAAATGGCGATGGACAGTGCACCATGTTGTGTGTGAAAGACAAATGATATGTCCTCTTTAAATATTTCATAGTCTAGAAATTCTTAGTAATGTCTGGCGTCTTTCGTGGAACATCCTGTCTGTAAACCTGTCTTTTTTTCCCGACTTACAATAGCTTAGCAGTTCTTTTGTTAGGATTAGCGTTTCGTATGTATTTATAACACCATTCAGAGTACTTCCAATAACTCTCTTAACACTAGGAAAAAAAATATGAGCAATGCAGACAAACAATAGAAAAATGACTCCTTCCTTGTACGTATAGTTTAGATTATTCTGTTGCCACACAGTAGTTTGAGTAAACATCAACAGTCATTAATATTTTTACATGTGTCGTCCAGTTTGCTCTTAATGTTCCCACTGTGTATACCCCGGGGATCTATCCACTCCAGCCATATCTAGTGGGTCAGTGAGGAGGGTTGGCAGGGTAGGTTACACATGTGTTACCTGCCCTGCCTCACCCACTGTGTCACAACAGGGCTCTTGCAATTTTTCACGTCCACAATATAACTTTCGACCCCAGATGATGATAGTGGGAGATTTCACTCACACTGTGCATGTGTATTGACCATCATCAGGCAGTGTGTCATGACCCTCCCCAAGGGTCATACTGCTGAGGTCCAGGTCACGGCTAGGATCATGACACTCATGGCATCCGCTTTATCAATTTTGTTTTAGCTAGTGGAGGAATTGTGATTATACCTGGTGTGCAGATGTTACCCACCACCACTAGACGGTGGGTCGCAAACCCACCCACAAGGATGTGTCGTGATACCACCCCACCCATCCCCCTCAACCCACCCCCACGGCTGCACCATTAGATATTAGGCAAGAAATGTTTGCCCGCCACCAGACCTGTCCACTACGGCTGAACACCCTATAGCGTCATACCCAAGACCGTACTTTAGCCTACATGACAAACGCCAGGTGACGGTGCGCACACCACGCTCTGTGTCATCGTGTGATGATAGCTCACTTCCTGCGCAGTTCCAGACACGGCGCAGACACGGGGTATCTTCACGTTTTATGTTGTAGAAAAATGTCCAGTTACTACGCATGCGTCGGTGGTCTAATACTTGAGACTATTAAACGTATTATTGAGGGCGATAATATCGGGAGACCTATGGTCAACATTGGCACCGTCAACGTACCTTCCATCGGCAAGGTACATCCATCAGGACAATATCTGTGAGGATGAGGAAACACAAGTGGCTCATTTTGCGCCTTGTGGGCCGCCATAGGTGAGGGACTGGAGAGTGGCATTAGAAGGAAACCTGGCCGCGTCCCTGGAAGGATGGTTATGATCGTGTTGTGGTTAACTAGGTCGGGAGCTTAGGTGAAGTCATCGTAGATAGTGTCAGAGGCTTGCGTCTCTCTAGGTTGCGGTATATAACGTCTGAGAGGCTGACGATGTACAGTAGGTCTACATATACCATACTGCTGAGGGTCTGTGGAACTGGTAGTGTCTACACGTGTGTAAGCCCATGTAGACACACGACTATTACGAAGTAAACTGTTGTGACGGTAATGGGTCTTGTTGTGTATTACACCTGCTGGCAGAGTCTTTGCTTGGCGCTGTTGTCCTCCAGTCACTCACCCGCACAGATGTTCAACGTAGATTTTATCTGCCATCTGCCCTTCCCTCAGGTCGCTCATCACATAGACGAGGCCCTCGTTAGCGATAGTCGCACGCTACCCCCACAAGACCATCTGCGCATCCTCACTACCATACATCCACCCTCACGACAAGCATACGTTCATCACCACAACCATATGTCCACTTCCACAACCGTATGATCATCCTCCACGACCATACGTCCATATTGACCATCCTCCACGACCATACATCCATCCTGTACGACCAGACTCCCATGCGTTATCGCCGACATACGCCCATGTCCCCTCAGTCCCACCGAACAGTCACCATACCCATGCTCCTGCCCCTTACGACGCACCCAGCTACGCCCGCGTGACCCACGCGGCCGCGCCACCACTGGCCACACACCATCGGGCTGCTCCTCCACCCGAGGGAAACAGAATGGCACGGACAGTGAGGTGTGGGGCGTGTTATGGGGCGGGGCAGGGCGGGGCGGGGCGGGGCGGGGCAGTCATTGGTGGCCTCATCAACAAGGTGGTCACGGCTCGCCCATCCCATCCTCAGCCAAACCAGTTGCTCCTCAACGTTGGCGCTGCTGCTGCTGGCGTTGGACACGTCGCCACTGCTGAATAATTCATCAGCCTCGGCTGACGCGTTGCTACTTTACGCCGCGGTAAACTCGCTTCCATCGACACAACCAGACGGCAACACGGAAGCGGCCTCTTGTCGGCGTGATGGTTAGCTGGTTCCTTGGCCGTCAGGCCTATCACCTGCCAGGGACATTAAGGTGGTCACCGTTAAGGTAGAACTACTCATCGTAAAACCTTAAACAGCTGAAAGGCCTCCAAGATCATTGCTAAGACCGGACGAACCCTCGCTGAGTACATGTCCCTTGTGTGGTGTGGGGGAGGGCGAGAACGCCACTACTGCCGACCCGGCACCTGGTGTGGGGGAGGGCGAGAACGCCAGTACTGCCGACCCGGCACCTGGTGTGGTGGGCCCGCCACACACACACACACACACCAGGCAGCACCAGGCTATTGATCATGCAGGTGCTGGGTACAGAGAGGATGACCGCTCGCTTGTCTTCTCGCCACAGACGGCCCCTTGCCTCACTCCTGGTGCACAGGTGATGGCACCGATGACGTTTCAACCCCTCACCGAAATGTAGCCAGGAATATAAGCGGGTGGCAGGTGTGGCCAACTCAGTGAAGAATGACTGATTTCTTCTCCAGCAACGCGCGTACTTTACCTGGTGAGGAATTAACTACGACGTAGTTACGTACGAGCCTGAGCACGCTCCAATTCGCCTCAAGCAGCGGGGGAGTTAAAGGTGACCGACTCTCGCTTCTAATTTTAGTGGGTGTGGAAATAGAACAAGTTTCCATGGCTCGAGCGTTGCTCGATGAACATAAATGATATACACGGTGAGCCCTGCCTCCCGCCCCGTCCGCCACCCGTGCATACAGAGCGGCGTGACACCATTACGCACCTGGTGTGTATTGACGGGGAAAGTGAGTGCCTGGCTGACACACAGTCTCTCTCTCTCTCTCTCTCTCTCTCTCTCTCTCTCTCTCTCTCTCTCTCTCTCTCTCTCTCTCTCTCTCTCTCACCACAGGGAGGACACCAAGTGTCTCTCTGAGTTTGTACTGAACTTGACACCAAGGATCTACGGAGCTTTGAGAGGGGGAGAGAGACGCGTCCATTTCCCGCCCGCATCAGGATATGCCGCCACGCACGGCGCCAGCACGACTGAGCCGTGATCGTGATCTGGCGTATGTGGCTGACTAGTACCCTGCCACCTCCCCAGCCATACACTATCACCACCCGCCGTCTCATATTACCATCACCATTATCACCATTATACTTCTCACAACCTTCCACCATCACTACCTACCATCATTCGCCAAAACCCCCCATCACCAACTACCACCATTCGTTACCACCCACCTGATATCACCATTACCACAGCATATTTCCACCACCCACTGTCGCAAACCACCATCACCACTACCGCCACCTTCTGCCACCAGTAACCATCACAGATCACCATTACCCATCTGGTTACCTGGCTCAGGCTTGTATATATATATATATATATATATATATATATATATATATATATATATATATATATATATATATATATATATAAAGTGCATATGAACGCGCACCTTCATAGAACATACAAACCTCCAACAGCCAGGATCGAACCTGGGACCCCTGTGCAAGAGGCAGGCATGCTAACCGCTAGGCTATTTTTTTGGACTGTATAATGGGAAACAACTATTAGTATTCATATACCTCCGCGTTGTACAGTTAGGTTCGATAAAACGCTATCAGCTGGCTATGTGCGTCTGTTCGGAAACAACCAAGTATAGACCCCGTTGCTCACCATTGTGAGACGAAGGGTATTCGAGTACTCAGTATTTCGAATAGTTGTTTCCTATCATACAGTCCCATAGCCTAGCGGTTAGCATGCCTGCCTCTTGCACAGGGGTCCTAGGTTCGATCCTGGCTGTTGGAGGTTTGTATGTTCTATGAAGGTGCGCGTTCACATGCACTTTATTCGTATATATATATATATATATATATATATATATATATATATATATATATATATATATATAAGTAAGGCCTGAATGAGGTCTTCTGTCTGTGATTCCTGTTCGTAAGCTTGCTCAAGGAGGCCCCCTACCCCCACCTTGAATGAGAGACCTCCCAAAAGTTCACAAGCCAAGTATACCATAAGTCCCTCAACGTCGGATGTGAGGAGCATTACCGCAGAAGGATGACCAAGCGGGGGTCTGACCAAGCTGTTGGTCAGACCCCAGTCCAACACACCCATTCGTGGTTCACGCTTGAAAAATTCACTGGATTCAACATCAGCTGAAAAGCGTTGATCTAGATAATAAAAGCTGACAAGCTTCAATGTTAAAACCACAGAATTGATTACAAGGTTGGTGGATAACGGTGGGAGTGAAGAACTACCGCTGTCCAAGACTATGTAAAGCTGGTGTGTCTGAGCGTCATGGGACATCACACTGAACGAGCACAGACAGCAGAGGGGCCTGTGTCTACCCCTGGTGCCGGCCTGTCATGCTTCATCATGGCGACACTGACGCTACACACCTGCGTCACAGTCATGGACAGCGGTGCACGCCGTACATGGACGCTGTCGATGAAGTAGCAACACTTCCCAAGGAACGTACTAACATTAGGAAACAAGAATGTTGAACAGTACACAGAAATCATACAGTTCACAGCGGAGGAGGAGGAGGAGGAGGAGGAGAATGGTAAACTGCCATGTTTAAATACAACAACATGGAGGTGGGTTTATCATTAACCGACAAACGAGAATGTATTAAGCTCTTGGGTCACTACGAAATCACAAGGTCTGGAGTCATCATTTGGTTGTCTCTGAGAGCAAATGTGATATTCTGTAGTGAGTACTTGGTGGAAGCCATGGGAAATGTATCACAGAGGAGTTTACCTTGAAGGTTTGTTGACTAGACTCAACAGGAAGGCCAGTAACGTAATGGGAAGGTCATGATCCACCATCAGGAGAGCGGTGGTCGTGTTAAGCAACTTTATAGGTTCCTTCAGAGCGGTACAGCCTCTGACTCTTCCAGAGAAAAAGTTCAAAACCAAAGGTTGACCCACGAGAGACACCCGTGTGGTACATACTGACCACCTGAATAGAGTGAAGACTACAGACTTAGCCTCACCACACACTGACACGACACAGCTTGACCCATCATCGAGGTATGAGGCATCGGTACACATGGGAAGCGTCATGCAAACACCGACATGTTTTTCTCACACGGTGGTCACCATCTACGTCATCTGTGTGTGGGCACCGTGACCTGGGTCACCATCTACGTCATCTGTGTGTGGGCACCGTGACCTGGGTCACCATCGACGTCATCAGTGTGTGGACACCGTGACCTGGGTCACCAGTGTAGCCGCAGCTGTTGCTCACCTGTAACTCCCCCGCTGCTGTACTGATGTTGTTCAATGGTTAACATACGCCTTCTCCACCGCCTTCTTCCTTCGTCAGTCCACGTCATTGCGGATAACATGAACGTTCGCCCACCAGGAAATGTGTCCCGCGTATTCTTCATGTATCAATATTTCGTTGGTCACAATTGGTTTCTCACATCAGTCCTCTGTCCCTTGTCCTTGTTTCCACGCTTCTACCCATCTCCCTCATGCAGTAGGTCATGTTGCATCCTCAACACGGAATTCAGCAAGCCACCACACTCCTCTCTCGTGTATGCTTCAGTCTCTTGTGTCTCTCTGGGTCTCCTATCCGTAGAGGCGCAGATGAGAAAATCTCTCAGTGGGACTTGATGCTCTGGCGCTCAGTAACACTATCATATATTTTCTTTTCTCATCTTCAGTCACCTCACGGTCTCTGCTTCTCTCCACGACTCCCTTGCCTTCTACTTCAGCTTCCCCAACATGCCCACAGGACATTAAAGTTTGTTGAAGGCGTCCGTTATCTGCCTGAACTCTTCCTTCAAAATTTCTGGGCTGCATAATCCCAGTGCCCTTAGGAAGATACCCAGCACCACACCGAACAAAACTGCCGTCATATCTGTCGCTCTGCTTCCTATATCCAGAACATTTCAGTGTGACATCTCCTCTCAGTATTCGTGCGTCCGAATACTGTAGGTCGCTGTCTGCTTTCTCTCCCACTGTGAACTGCATGGTGTCTGTGGGAAGACTATCATGAGATGGCTGGGAGATGGGATGAACCATAGTACAGAAGCCATCACACTGACACCAGACTCACGGGGTTCATCAGTGAAAGAACTGGTGATGAATAGAGCAAGCTCAGAGTGTATGCCACAATAGGTGAGCGTCTGTCACTGAAGAAGGTGTCAATTCCTGTAGTGACATTAGGTGAAACAGAAAATCCCCAACTTCTGCAGGACTTCATGCCAGTAGAGGAAGTACCGGAGGAGCACACGACCAGAGAGGAATAATGCAAGGAGGAAGAGGGGGAGATGCAGGTGTGAGCTAGGCTTGATGAATGGAATGAATGGCGCGTCTGAACCCTGCAGTAAGAAGTATGTATTCCAGGCATTCATGATGGAGGTGAAAAGATCCCCTTTCTTAGGTAAGAACACGTAAACATCATCAGATATAAAGATAACCTGCACAATGGAAATGCATAGCACGGACAGTGACATATGGTGAGGTGTATCTGGTTAGCGAGGGAGTCATTAAGAGGATTGGCTGAACGAAGGCATCTCGACATCGTATGAAGAAGGTACTACTGTAGCCTTATGACAGCCAGTCTGCTGGGGATGATAGATGAACTGGGAGAAGAATATCTCTGAGGACGGATGGAGGACACGCCTGTAGTGAGGGAGGTTTATTACGAGAGGCAGAGAGGAAGAGTGGAGGTGCAAGTCCCACTAGGATACTGTGATGAAGCGGTCGGGTTAGTGAGCACACCAGTGTTCACCATCACACTGTATAATAACCGAGGACATGTAAGGATGGACCTCGAGGCTTTGTGCACTCGACCCATCAAGTGTGCAGGTGTGATGACACTGGTGTGGGTCCCGTGTAGGGCTCGCTGCACCCTGGATGCCCAGAGTGGGGGACCTACTTCACCAGTGACCTGCAATGTGCACAACACAGCAGCAGATCATCTTGCGGAATGACATGCATAACATCACGAGAGCTGTACCGCATGCAGTGGAGGATTTCTACCAACGCAAACCTTCAACAAGGGACATGAACAGTGCTTTACCACGAAACAGAGGTGTCAGTGATAGTGTAGTGGCAACTAGTGCAAAGGAAGATGAGGGAAAGAGAAACTCGTGTGTGTGTGTGTGTGTGTGTGTGTGTGTGTGTGTGTGTGTGTGTGTGGGAGGGTATGGGAGCCAAGGTAAGCCGGGTGGAGGAGGTGCTGGAGGGGCAGGCGACGAGTCCATCAGGGCGACGCGTCGGGCAGGCAGGCGGGCGGGCGGGCGGGTATCGTGTGTAACACCCTGGCCTTGGCTATCATCATGCCCGCCCTACACCCACCTCAAGTAACAGTACACCCTATGGGACAGGCGGTACGGGTTTGCCTCCCGAATCAACTAACGAACATTTGCTTGTTCACATCCTGCTCTTCACGTTGCCCCACCACCAGTTTACCTGATGGACGACAATCCCTTCTGGTCGTAGAAGACGTCGTCCACTCCACTCCTCACCATCAACTGTCGTATATATACGACACCAGACTTACTACCTCGCTCAGGTCGTATGACAGACAGTCGGTAATGACGAAAGAGTCGGAACATTCCGTCCTTTTTTTCTTTCATTAAGCCTTCGAGGCGGCCGATCAGAACCTGTTTGCGGCAGCCAGGAGCAGGTTTGGCTCTTTCCGATCCCATATATACGGGCGGCTTCGTGAAAAAGTTGTATTGAAGGTCATTATCGGTCCTGAAATGTGGTGTAGGGGGGGTTGGCGGCGATGTGTGGTGGTTGTGGGGGAAGATGGTAGTTAGAAGGGTCGAGGGTGTTATTTGTAGTTGGTGGTAATGGTTGTGTTGTGGTGCATGTACTGGTGGTGGGGGTACTGGTGATTGGAGGGAGGATGTTAATGAAAGGGGTTGGCTGTGATGATGGCTGTGCTGGTTGGTTATGGAAGCGGTGGTAGTGCTGGTTGGTTGTGATAGTGATGGTAGTGTTGGTTGGTTGTGGTAGTGGTGTTAGTACTGGGTGGTTG
The DNA here is from genome assembly GCF_036320965.1 of Panulirus ornatus. Classification (NCBI taxonomy): domain Eukaryota; kingdom Metazoa; phylum Arthropoda; class Malacostraca; order Decapoda; family Palinuridae; genus Panulirus; species Panulirus ornatus. The sequence goes on along the minus strand of NC_092242.1, from coordinate 24,038,284 downwards.
TGGTAGTGGTGCTGGTTGGTTGTGGTATTGGTGGTAGTGTCGGTTGATTGTGGTAGTGGTGGTAGTGTTGGTTGGTTGTGGTATTGGTGGTAGTGTCGGTTGGTTGTGGTAGTGGTGGTACTGGTTGGTTGTGGTAGTGGTGGTACTGGTTGGTTGTGGTAGTGGTGGTAGTGCTGGGTGGTTGTGGTAGTGGTGATGGTAGTTCTGGTTGATCTGTGTCACTGATGTCAGTAGCGGCTGTTGATGACGTGTGTTGTCAGTAAGAGATGATGGTTGTGGATCATGTGTTGACAGAGGAAGTGGTGGTGTCTGTTGACTCATGTTGATGGTAGAACTGGTAGTTGCTGGTGTGTGTTGATGGCAGAACTGGTAGTTGCTGGTGTGTATTGATGGTAGAACTAGTAGTTGCTGGTGTGTCTTGATGGCAGAACTGGTAGCTGCTGGTGTGTGTTGATGATAGAAGCAACATTGGTTGGGCAGTGGAGATGTGTTGACTGGTACTTGTCATAGCGGTGCTGGATGGACAAGGATGTCACTGGTGGTTGGTGGTGGTGGTGGTGGTGTGTGGTGACAGCGTCAGTCAAGTAATGATTGCTTACGGTGCACGTGATGGTAGTGTGTGTGTGTGTGTGTCCACCTGCACACACAACCTTCAGACGTCTGTGAGCTGTCAGTGCTTATTTCATCCCTTGGCTTACCTGGGTCCTCCACCACGTCCTTTCTAATAAGTTACTTGCTTACTGCCTGTGTCGCCTCTGGCTGCTCTGCTGTGTCTTTTGCATCTTTGAATGACCTGATCATAACTGACGTCACCGAACTGACGTAAACAGTTGAAGGCTCTGATCAAGTCACTTTTTACCCGTTTTCTTCCATAGCGGACAAATCCTTGGCCTCTAACCCCACACTGTAACTTAGCTCTTTATTTCTAGTCCCATCTTCGTTGCCTCCCTCTGGATCGTCTACATTCTTTGTGCTACTTTATGTGTTACTTTAGATGAGGTGACTACATTTGAGAAGCAACACATTCTGGTTAAGGCTATTATACTCTGAGGATCGTTTTCTGAACGTGTCCTCATCCACGTACTTGAACGTACTTCAATATTTCCTGGTAAAGCATTAGTCCTGAGGTGGAGCTCTGGCGACAGGCTGTACAGCGTCGACACCCACTCCTCCCCCATACAGTGACTCCTTCAGCACACCTCTTGCTGGATGAGACGCAGCAGAGGACTTCTTTCACCGTGTCTCGTCCTTATCACTTTGCATTTACTCAGGTTGAATCTCATCAACCATTCACGAGGCCAACGAGGCCACGAGGTCCTCTCGTAAGTTGATGGAATCCTTATCATTATTTATTTCCCTCATGACCCTGGCAACAGGAGTCGCTACATTTCATAGAGAAATATTCGCTTCCAAACAGACAAACATTTAGATATATTCACAACATTCTCTCGGGCACATCCAGTTCGACATTACAAGAGACATAACCCACAGAAACTTTTCGTTTAGAGATATGTCATCACTAAAATTTGTTCGTTTCGTTTATTTGCTTCTAAATGGCTGTTTATCTCGAGGTCCATAAGTACGAATTTTCTTCGTAATTCAGCACCTAACATCACAGTGATGTATGCCTTTGTGAAACTATTACAGTTGGAAGCATCATACAGAACTGTATCTTCGATCAACCCTTCATCTGTATCTCTCGAGGAGACTCTAACAAGCCCATAACCAGGCCTCAAGGCATTTGATTTCCTCGGCAGGTCCACTCCACTCCTCCAGGGAGGCAAGCTAGGTTGAGGCTCTTCCTTCGATTACCAGAGAGGGCATAACTGTTGGAGGGGAGGCATCGCTCCTCCCGACCTCTCTCTGGCTATGGGCCTGTAAAGGTGATTTTTATACCTTACCTGCGCCTATTACACCCAGCCGTCTGGTCCAACAACCTACCGTCATGGTATGATTAGTACCAGCCTTTGCCAACTAGAGGCGCTCTCAGCCTGGCATTACAGGCAATTCCTAATAAGAGTCACTTTCCTTTTCTTTACGTATGCTCGCTCTTACGTAGGCAGAAAACTTCTTTGCAAAGTCATTCATTTGCTTTCCCATAACCTTTTCCCGTGACTTACAGACCCCATTCGTTAGAAAAACTGGCTTGTGGTTCAGTTCAGTTTCCTTATATCCTTTCTTAAAAAATAGGCACGACTCTTAACTTCTCCCACTCCCTTGGCACGACACCCTCCGCTAGTGACATGCCCAGAGCATCAGCACACCGTCTGGACACACGCTGAGAAACTTCAAGAGAAACAGGAGGCTTTATGTGGGTCAGGGCATTTTAGTAATATTGTTATGTCTTTTCTTGAAAGTTCAATGCCAAGCAAGGCCTCTTACCCGTTATATCTTCCTGGTGTTGGCGCTGTAGTGTCTTACACATTCAGCGCCTTATCCATCTTTACAACCTTCACTTGAGCTCTTTCCTTCTTGAATGCCGTACACTACCAAACTGTTCTTTAACAGACAGTTTACTCCTGATGAACTTATAGAGAAGTTTTAGCTTGACTCCCACACCTCGTCCAGAGTACACTATTCCCCTCAGTGTTTCTCTCCTCCTACTGCCTCATCCTCCAATACTCTTTCCTTGTTCTTCCTCGTGTCCTTAATTTCCTCTTCCATTTCATGAAGCGGTTTCCTCCCTTTCATCTGAATCCATAAGTTCTTAAGTTTTCGATCCATTTGTTGTAACTTCTGATCCTATTTCTAACATCTCCCCAACCCATTCATTCTTCTCTGATCTTTTGTCGTCAGTGTAAAATATTCAATATCCTCAAAATCCCCATCACGAAGTCTCCTTCGAACATATCTTGCCACACCTGTGCCTGATCCTATTCCTTCATTTGAAATCCGATTCTTTTTTTTATGTTAGTTGAGACGTCACGAGCAACTGAAGTCCTAATCAAGGCCATCACATTAATGCTCTCTCTCTCTCTCTCTCTCTCTCTCTCTCTCTATATATATATATATATATATATATATATATATATATATATATATATCAATACGAATAAAGTGCATATGAACGCGCACCTTCATAGAACATACAAACCTCCAACAGCCAGGATCGAACCTGGGACCCCTGTGCAAGAGGCAGGCATGCTAACCGCTAGGCTATGGGACTGTATAATAGGAAACAACTATTCGAAATACTGAGTACTCGAATACCCTTCGTCTCACAATGGTGAGCAACGGGGTCTATACTTGGTTGTTTCCGAACAGACGCACATAGCCAGCTGATAGCGTTTTACCGAACCTAACTGTACAACGCGGAGGTATATGAATACGAATAAAGTGCATATGAACGCGCACCTTCATAGAAGGTTGTTTCCTATTATACAGTCCCATAGCCTAGCGGGTATATGCCTGCCTCTTGCACAGGGGTCCCAGGTTCGATCCTGGCTGTTGGAGGTTTGTATGATATATATATATATATATATATATATATTTTTTTTTTCTTTCAAACTACTCGCCATTTCCCGCATCAGCGAGGTAGCGCTAAGAACAGAGGACTGAGCCTCTGAGGGACTACCCTCACCCGGCCCAATTCTCTGTTCCTTCCCTTGGAAAATTAAAAAAAAAACGAGAGGGGAGGATTTCCAGCCCCCCGCTCCCTCCCCTTTTAGTCGCCTTCTACGACACGCAGGGAATACGTGGGAAGTATTCTTGCTCCCCTATCCCCAGGGATAATATATATATATATATATATATATATATATATATATATATATATATATATATATATATATATATATATATTTGCACACTATTCGCCATTTCCCGCGATAGCGAGGTAGCGTTAAGAACAGAGGACTGGGCCTTTGAGGGAATATCCTCACCTGGCCCCCTTCTCTGTTCCTTCTTTTGGAAAATTAAAAAAAAAAAAAACGGGAGGGGAGGATTTCCAGCCCCCCCGCTCCCTTCCCTTTTAGTCGCCTTCTACGACACGCAGGGAATACGTGGGAAGTATTCTTTCTCCCGTATCCCTAGGAATAATATATATGTATATATATATATATATATATATATATAGATAGATAGATAGATAGATAGATAGATAGATAGATAGATAGATAGATAGATACATGATTTGCCAAGGATATGAAAAGTCAGTTTCTTCAAAAGAAACATCGTGTTATGCTATAGCTACAAAGCAATTCTTTTTAGCTTAGCTTTATGATGAAATGTAACATTCTTGGTTTGTTATCACTTGAGAGTTTTGCTTTAGCATATTATGAAGTACTTCAGGAATGAAGGAAAGGACAGTTAGTTCATTTTTATAGACTAGACTTTGCCCCGTGGTGAGGCCTGACGCAGGGTCACAAATCCTCTTTAAATCCTTCAGTGAGAGACAGCGTTACCATCTCTGGATGTCGTACAGTTCTTCATGGTTCTTCTGCGTAATCCTGGAAGCGCCGAAAATCTGTATTTACAGCTGTGAACACAAGTTAAACTTTGGAAAACATGTGAAACTCCTGAGTGAAGCTTGATTTATACGATCAGAGACACTATAGGGAAACGTACCTAGTCGGGAATGAGACAAGAATTATAGATTTGTTACATGTAAAGAGTGAAGGATTTTGTCTCCCATCTGGAGCAGGCATGCTGAGTGCTTGTGCGGCAGGAGCACATACGTGTTAAGTGTGATACCTGACTAGTGGGGTGTGGCTGGAAGCAACCAGCTCTCCACAACCAAACTTTCGTTACTTGATCATGAAATCGTGATAACAACTGGAAAAAAAAGGATGGAAATTGTGTTAAGTATTTTAATGAAGTAGTGTTTTACAGAACTCTTGTTCCTGGTTCGTATAGATGTGGGACCTGCGTTTATGAGTCTAGTTCCTACAAGTAAAACTACGGTTCGTGCAAGTGTAGGCCTAGTTCCTGCAAGCATAAGTATGGTTCCTGCAAGTATAAGTATGGTTGCTGCAAGTATAAATATGGTTGCTGCAAGTATAAGTATGGTTGCTGCAAGCATAAGTATGGTTGCTTCAAGCATAAGTATGGTTGCTGCAAGTATAAGTATGGTTGCTGCAAGTATAAGTATGGTTGCTGCAAGTATAAGTATGGTTGCTGCAAGCATAAGTATGGTTGCTGCAAGTATAAGTATGGTTGCTGCAAGTATAAGTATGGTTGCTGCAAGTATAAGTATGGTTGCTGCAAGTGTAGGCCTGGTTCCTGCAGTTATGAGTTTGGTGCCTCCAAGTATAGGTCTGGTTCCTGGAAGTATAAGTCTGCTTTTTCCATATGTATGTATGGTTCCCGCAAGTGTAAGCCTGGTTCCTGCAAGTGTAAGGTCTGTTTCCTGCATGTATAAGACTGGTGCCTCCAAGTATGAGTCTGGTGCATGCATGTATACGTCTGGTTCCTCATGTATGAAAACACTGATGAGCTTTTTCCCTAAGACATCCATGACACACACTTACGCATGCACACACAAAAGCCGCTTTTTTAGATTTGTAGAAAAAAGTACGTCAAATTAACTAATATTATTATTATTATTATTATACTTTGTTGCTGTCTCCCGCGTTAGCGAGGTAGCGGAAGGAAACGGACGAAAGAATGGCCCAACCCACCCACATACACATGTATATACATACACGTCCACACACGCATATGTACATACCTATACATCTCAATGTATACATAATATACTCACACAGACATATACATATATACACATGTACATAATTCGTACTGTCTGCCCTTATTCATTCCCGTCGCCAACCCGCCACGCATGAAAACGACAACCCCCTCCCCCCGCATGTGCGCGAGGTAGCGCTAGGAAAAAACAACAAAGGCCACATTCGTTCACATTCAGTCTCTAGCTGTCATGTATAATGCACCGAAACCACAGCTCCCTTTCCACATCCAGGCCCCACAAAACATTCCATGGTTTACCCCAGACGCTTCACATGCCCTGATTCAATCCATTGAGAGCACGTCGACCCAGGTATACCACATCTTTCCAATTCACTCTTCCTTGCACACCTTTCACCCTCCTGCATATTAAGGCCCCGATCACTCAAAATCTTTTTCGCTCCATCTTTCCACCTCCAATTTGGTCTCCCGCTTCTCCTCGTTCCCTCCACCTCTGACACATATATCCTCTTTGTCAATCTTTTCTCACTCATTCTCTCCATGTGACCAAACCATTTCAAAACACCCTCTTCTGCTCTCTCAACAACACTCTTTTTATTACCACACATCTCTCTTACCCTTTCTTTACTTACTCGATCAAACCACCTCACACCACATATTGTCCTTAAACATCTCATTTCCAGCACATCCACCCTCCTCCGCCCAAATCTATCTACAGCCCACACCTCACAACCATATAGAATTGTTGGAATCACTATTCCTTCAAACATACCCATTGTTGCTTTCCAAGATAATGTTCTCGACTTCCACACATTTTTCAACGCTCCCAGAACTTTTGCCCCTTCCCCCACCCTATGATTCACTTCCGCTTCCATGGTTCCATCCGCTGCCGAATCCACTCCCAGATATCTAAAACACTTCAATTGTTCCAGTTTTTCTCCATTCAAACTTACCTCCCAATTGACTTGACCCTCAACCCTACTGTACCTAATAACCTTGCTCTTATTCACATTTACTCTCAGGTTTCTTCTTTCATACACTTTACCAAACTCAGTCACCAGCTTCTGCAGTTTCTCACCCGAATCAGCCACCAGCGCTGTATCATCAGCGAACAACAACTGACTTCCCATCCACAACAGACTGCATACTTGCCCCTCTTTCCAACACTCTTGCATTCACCTCCCTAACAACCCCATCCATAAACAAATTAAACAACCATGGAGACATCACGCACCCCTGCCGCAAACCAACATTCAATGAGAACCAATCACTTTCCTCTCTTCCTACTCGTACACATGCCTTCATCCATCCTCGATAAAAACTTTTCACTGCCTCTAACAACTTGCCTCCCACACCGTATATTCTTAATACCTTCCACAGAGCATCTCTATCAACTCTGTCATATGCCTTCTCCAGATCCATAAATGCTGCATACAAATCCATTTGCTTTTTTAAGTATTTTAAGTATTTCTCACATACATTCTTCAAAGCAAACACCTGATCCACACATCCTCTACCACTTCTGAAACCACACTGCTCTTCCCCAATCTGATACTCTGTTCATGCCTTCACCCTCTCAGTCAATACCATCCCATATAATTTTCCAAGAATACTCAACAAACTTATACCTCTATAATTTGAGCACTCACTTTTATCCCCCTTGCCTTTGTATAATGGCACTATGCAAGCATTCCGCCAATCGTCAGGCACCTCACCATGAATCATACATACATTAAATAACCTTACCAACCAGTTAACAATACAGTTACCCCGTTTTTTGATAAATTCCACTGTAATACCATCCAAACCCGCTGCCTTGGCGGCTTTCATCTTCCGCAAAGCTTTTACTACCTCTTCTCTGTTTACCAAATCATTCTCCCTAACCCTCTCACTTTGCACACCACCTCGACCAAAACACCCTATATCTGCCACTCTATCATTAAACACATTCAACAAACCTTCAAAATACTCTCCCCATCTCCTTCTCACATCACCAGTACTTGTTATCACCTCCCCATTTGCCCCCTTCATTGATGTTCCCATTTGTTCCCTTGTCTTACGCACTTTATTTACCTCCTTCCAAAACATCTTTTTATTCTCCCTAGAATTTAATGATACTCTCTCACCCCAACTCTCATTTGCTCTCTTTTTCACCTCTTGCACCCTTCTCTTGACCTCCTGCCTCTTTCTTTTATACATCTCCCACTCATTTGCATCATTTCCCTGCAAAAATCGTCCAAATGCCTCTCTCTTCTCTTTCACTAATAATCTAATATACACAGAAAAAAATGGCACTAAAATGTAACTTGGAAAATATGCAGCTGCGACCAAGTTCAGGAAAGCGCTCGAACCTTACTTAAGTTTTCATTGAGATGTGTGTTATCCAGAGCAGGATGGATGTGCACGGATCATACGTTTCGTCTTGGTTGTAACGTGAGCCCTACAACCTTCGTCATGTTACCTGTGGTGGTGATGTGGGCTGGGTTAGGGCAGGTAGGAGGGCTTGTTACCTCGGTGTAAACAGTGATACGTGGTTGTATGTTTGTGGTGGGTGAGGTGCACCCAGGGGGTTCATGTGATGGGTGAGGGGCACCGAGGGGATCATGTGGTGGGTGAGGTGAACCCAGGAATCATGTGGTGGGTAAGGTGCACCCAAGGGGTTCATGTGATGGGTGAGGTGCACCCAGGGGGTTCATGTGGTGGGTGAGGTGCACCCAGGAATCATGTGGTGGGTAAGGTGCACCCAAGGGGTTCATGTGATGGGTGAGGTGCACCCAGGGGGTTCATGTGGTGGGTGAGGTGGACCGAGGGGGATCATGTGGTGGGTGAGGTGCTCCCAGGGGGTTCATGTATTGGGTGAGGTGCATCCAGGGGGATCATGTGCTGGGTGAGATGCGCCCAAGGGATCATGTGGTGGGTGAGGTGCACCCAGGGGATCATGTGGTGGGTGAGGTACACTCAGGGGGATCATGTGGTGGGTGAGGTGGACCGAGGAGCTCATGTGATACGGGTGAGGTGCACCCAGGGGGATCATGTGGTGGGTGAGGTGGACCGAGGGGCTCATGTGATACGGGTGAGGTGCACCCAGGGAGGTTGGCTACGCAGATGAGGCAGTGTGAGAGACAATATAGAGAAGCAGTGTTGTCCTGTCGTGGGCTGACCCACGCCTCACCTACACTTTAATGCTCTAAGACTCAGAAAGTAACGACACGACTATATGTGAACATTGTGAATTTACCTTGAAAACTTCGCTGTTTGGTAAGTCGTGTTTTGTCATTACCATACACCTTAAATGCCATTTCCTTTTACAATGCACATAATGAATATATATATATATATATATATATATATATATATATATATATATATATATATATTCTCCCATTTTTATCAATAAATCATTATTAATGAAGTCGTAAAGTTTACGAATTCAAGACAGCCTTGTACGAGTTCAAAGAAAATTGGGGCGTATATGGCTGTAGGAGAATGGCTCGTAGCTCAGCTGTGAGGGGTGACACAGGAAATATGTGCTGGCGGAGCAAGACTCTCGCCACGGAACACACAACACCGACACTGTGGTTGCATTTATGTACAAAACAGTCTCAGAAAAGTATTAGAAATTGATAGTAAAATATTGTAAAGGCAGGGAAAAATACCTATAGTATTTTAAGAGAAATAATCTTTTTTTTTTTCTTCTAAATGATGTATAATTATGAGAGGCGCTGGAGCCCTTACGGTCTCCTACCCACATTACCAACAGTGAACCCGAATTAAAGGAAAAAAGTGATACAATGTTAAGAGTTTGAGCTGCTAGGTTCGTGGTAGGAAGCAACCAGGAGACTTGAAAAAAAGGGGGTAAAAAAACTGCCTCCTGCCCAGAAGGTTTATTTTTAACCATGTTTTCTTGACCAGACCCTCACGAATTGTACTGTGAGACAGAGGCGGCCTGGTTCTCGTGGGGACCAAGTGGGATAACAAGCCCAACCCCCCTAGGTCCAGTAGTTAGGGCCCTCACCACCGATAGGCCACCCTAGAGCATAGCGCCCGCACCTCCTGAGTTGTAGAGAGGTTTAATCTCTAACAACAACAAAATGCTATATAACCAAAAAAGGCTGCGTCGGCCACGGTTTTTTCAAGTTATCGTTGATTGTTAAGTAGACTCAAGCCCAGATGTGTTCCCCCTGCTGTGTGAGGAGGGGGAGTCAGTTAAGCGCCAAGGTCAGTAATACAATATACCGCCACCAACACCACTTCTTACCAGGCAGTGTGGGTGAATATTGCAACGTTGGTGTCACTTGTGTGGCAGCTGATCCCACGGCCTCACTGCCGGGCCTCTCTCTCTCTCTCTCTCTCTCTCTCTCTCTCTCTCTCTCTCTCTCTCTCTCTCTCTCTCTCTCTCTCTCTCGACCGCTGGAAACACAACATCACTCATCAATACTGAATAACTCTCCCCTCCCCTCCTCTTCCTCCTTTCCCTATCGTAACCGTGTTAAAAATAGAATCACTTAGTTATTTGATTTATGATTCTCTCTCTCTCTCTCTCTCTCTCTCTCTCTCTCTCTCTCTCTCTCTCTCTCTCTCTCTCTCTCTCTCTGGCTTTCGGTGACGGGGTGGGGGTGGGGGTCGGGGGGGGGGGGGTCCATTTCCTCTTGTCAGTCAACCTCCATTTACTCCATATATTATTATTATTATTATTATTATTATTATTATTATTATTATTATTATTATTATTATTATTTTTATTATTATTATTATTATTATTATTATTATTATTATTATTGTTATTATTATTATTATTATTATTATTATTATTATTATTGTTATTATTATTATTATTATTATAATTTATCATTATTATTATCATCATTTTACAATCTCCTCCCCTGATTATGTCAACATATCATTAAAGGATAAGTGACTTCACAAATTCACGCCAGGTTATGCGAGGTGGGTGAATGCCTGCCCCCTGACTGTACTGAAATGTAGTTCAGGAAGATATAACCTGAGTTTTGTACTCTCACTGATTGACTTACGTTTATGAGCTGCTTGGTATGAGTTATGACATACTTTATGAGGCAAAGGTCAAGAGGTATCGTATAAGGCAAGCGTCAGAAGGTGCCATATGAGACCATGGGTCAGGAGGTTTCATATAAGGCAGTGGGCCAGAAGGTGCCATATAAGACCATGGGTCAGGAGGTGCCATATAAGACCATGGGTCAGGAGGTGTCATATGAGGCCATGGATCAGAAGGTGCCATATAAGACCATGGGTCAGGAGGTGTCATATAAGGCAGTGGGCCAGAAGGTGCCATATAAGACCATGGGTCAGGAGGTGCCATATAAGACCATGGGTCAGGAGGTGTCATATGAGGCCATGGATCAGAAGGTGCCATATAAGACCATGGGTCAGGAGGTTTCATATAAGGCAGTGGGCCAGAAGGTGCCATATAAGGCCATGGGTCAGGAGGTGCCATATGAGACCATGCGTCAGGAGGTTTCATATAAGGCAGTGGGCCAGAAGGTGCCATATAAGACCATGGGTCAGGAGGTGCCATATAAGACCATGGGTCAGGAGGTGTCATATGAGGCCATGGATCAGAAGGTGCCATATAAGACCATGGGTCAGGAGGTGTCATATAAGACCATGGGTCAGGTGTCATATGAGGCCATGGATCAGAAGGTGCCATATAAGACCATGGGTCAGGAGGTGTCATATGAGGCAATGGATCAGAAAGTGCCATATAAGACCACGGGTCAGGTGTCATATGAGGCCATGGGTCAGAAGGTGCCATATAAGACCATGGGTCAGGAAGTGTCATAAGGCCATGGGTCAGGAGGTGCCATATAAGGCCATAGGTCAGGAGTTTCATATAAGGCCATGGATCAGGAGGTGTCATATAAGACCATGGGTCAGGAGGTGTCATATAAGACCATGGGTCAGGAGGTGTCATAAGGAAATGGGTCAAGAGCTTTCAGATAAGGCCATGGGTCAGGAGGTGCCATATAAGACCATGGATCAGAAGGTGCCATATAAGACCATGGGTCAGGAGGTGTCATAAGGCCATGAGGTCAGGACGTGCCATATAAGACCATGGGTCAGGAGGTGTCATAAGGCCATGGGTCAGGAGGTGTCATAAGGCCATAGGTCAGGAGGTGCCATATAAGACCATGGGTCAGGTGTCATATGAGGCCATGGATCAGAAGGTGCCATATAAGACCATGGGTCAGGAGGTGTCATATGAGGCCATGGATCAGAAGGTGCCATATAAGACCATGGGTCAGGAGGTGTCATATGAGGCCATGGATCAGAAAGTGCCATATAAGGACATGGGTCAGGTGTCATAAGGCCATGGGTCAGGAGGTGCCATATAAGGCCATCGGTCAGGAGTTTCATATAAGGCCATGGATCAGGAGGTGTCATATAAGTCCATGGGTCAGGAGGTGTCATATAAGACCATGGGTCAGGAGGTGTCATAAGGCCATGGGTCAGGAGGTTTCATATAAGGCCATGGGTCAGGAGGTGCCATATAAGACCATGGATCAGAAGGTGCCATATAAGACCATGGGTCAGGAGGTGTCATAAGGCCATGAGGTCAGGACGTGTCATATAAGACCATGTGTCAGGAGGAGTCATATAAGGCCATGGATCATGAGGCGCCATATAAGACCATGGGTCAGGAGGTGTCATAAGGCCATGGGTCAGGAGGTGCCATATAAGACCATGGGTCAGGAGGTTTCATATAAGGCCATGGGTCAGGAGGTGCCATATAAGACCATGGATCAGAAGGTGCCATATAAGACCATGGGTCAGGAGGTGTCATAAGGCCATGGGCCAGGAGGTGCCATATAAGACCATGGGTCAGGAGGTGTCATATAAGGCCATGGGTCAGGAGGTGTCATAAGGCCATGGGCCAGGAGGTGCCATATAAGACCATGGGTCAGGAGGTGCCATATAAGGCCATGGGTCAGGAGTTTCATATAAGGCCATGGATCAGGAGGTGTCATATAAGACCATGGGTCAGGAGGTGTCATATAAGACCATGGGTCAGGAGGTTTCATATAAGGCCATGGGTCAGGAGGTGCCATATTAGACCATGGATCAGAAGGTGCCATATAAGACCATGGGTCAGGAGGTTTCATAAGGCCATGGGTCAAGAGGTTTCATGTAAGACCATAGGTCAGGAGGTGCCATATAAGACCATGGATCACAAGGTGCCATATAAGACCATGGGTCAGGAGGTGTCATAAGGCCATGGGGTCAGGAGGTGTCATGTAAGACCATGTGTCAGGAGGAGTCATATAAGGCCATGGATCAGGAGGTGCCATATAAGACCATGGGTCAGGAGGTGTCATAAGGCCATGGGTCAGGAGGTGCCATATAAGACCATGGGTCAGGAGGTTTCATATAAGGCCAGGGGTCAGGAGGAGTCATATAAGACCATGGATCAGGAGGTGCCATATAAGACCATGGGTCAGGAGGTGTCATAAGGCCATGGGTCAGGAGGTGCCATATAAGACCATGGGTCAGGAGGTTTCATATAAGGCCAGGGGTCAGGAGGTGCCATATAAGACCATGGATCAGAAGGTGCCATATAAGACCAAGGGTCAGGAGGTGTCATAAGGCCATGGGCTAGGAGGTGCCATATAAGACCATGGGTCAGGAGGTGTCATATAAGGCCATGGGTCAGGAGGTGCCATATAAGACCACGGATCAGAAGGTGCCATATAAGACCATGGGTCAGGAGGTGTCATAAGGCCATGGGCCAGGAGGCGCCATATAAGACCATGGGTTAGGAGGTGCCATATAAGGCCATGGGTCAGGAGTTTCATATAAGGCCATGGATCAGGAGGTGTCATATAAGACCATGGGTCAGGAGGTGTCATAAGGCCATGGGTCAGTAGGTTTCATATAAGGCCATGGGTCAGGAGGTGCCATATAAGTCCATGGATCAGAAGGTGCAATATAAGACCATGGGTCAGGAGGTGTCATAAGGCCATGGGCCAGGAGGTGCCATATAAGACCATGGGTCAGGAGGTGTCATATAAGGCCATGGGTCAGGAGGTACCATATAAGACCAAGGATCAGAAGGTGCCATATAACACCATGGGTCAGGAGGTTTCATAAGGCCATGGGCCAGGAGGTGCCATATAAGACCATGGGTCAGGAGGTGCCATATAAGACCATGGGTCAGGAGTTTCATATAAGGCCATGGATCAGGTGTCATATAAGACCATGGGTCAGGAGGTGTCATAAGGCCATGGGTCAGGAGGTTTCATATAAGGCCATGGGTCAGGAGGTGCCATATAAGACCATGGATCAGAAGGTGCCATATAAGACCATGGGTCAGGAGGTGTCATAAGGCCATGGGTCAGGAGGTTTCATGTAAGACCATAGGTCAGGAGGTGCCATATAAGACCATGGATCAGAAGGTGCCATATAAGACCATGGGTCAGGAGGTGTCATAAGGCCATGGGGTCAGGAGGTGTCATATAAGACCATGTGTCAGGAGGAGTCATATAAGGCCATGGATCAGGAGGTGCCCTATAAGACCATGGGTCAGGAGGTGTCATAAGGCCATGGTTCAGGAGGTGCCATATAAGACCGTGGGTCAGGAGGTTTCATATAAGGCCATGGGTCAGGAGGTGCCATATAAGACCATGGATCAGAAGGTGCCATATAAGACCATGGGTCAGGAGGTGTCATAAGGCCATGGGCCAGGAGGTGCCATATAAGACCATAGGTCAAGAGGTGTCATATAAGGCCATGGGTCAGGAGGTACCATATAAGACCACGGATCAGAAGGTGCCATATAAGACCATGGGTCAGGAGGTGTCATAAGGCCATGGGCCAGGAGGTGCCATATAAGACCATGGGTCAGGAGTTTCATATAAGGCCATGGATCAGGAGGTGTCATAAGGCCATGGGTCAGGAGGTTTCATATAAGGCCATGGGTCAGGAGGTGCCATATAAGACCATGGATCAGAAGGTGCCATATAAGGCCATGGGTCAGGAGTTTCATATAAGGCCATGGATCAGGAGGTGTCATATAAGACCATGGGTCAGGAGGTGTCATAAGGCCATGGGTCAGGAGGTTTCATATAAGGCCATGGGTCAGGAGGTGCCATATAAGACCATGGATCAGAAGGTGCCATATAAGACCATGGGTCAGGAGGTGTCATAAGGCCATGGGGTCAGGACGTGCCATATAAGACCATGTGTCAGGAGGTGTCATAAGGCCATGGGTCAGGAGGTGCCATATAAGGCCATAGGTCAGGAGGTGCATTATAAGGCCATGAGTCAGGAGTTTCATGTAAGGCCATGGGTCAGGATGTGTCATATAAGACCATGTGTTAGGAGGGGTCATGTAAGGCCATGGATCAGGAGGTGCCATATAAGACCATGGGTCAGGAGGTGTCATAAGGCCATTTGTCATGAGGTGCCATATAAGGCCATGGGTCAGGAGTTGCCATATAAGGCCATGTGTCAGGAGGAGTCATATAAGGCCATGGACCAGGAGGTGCCATATAAGACCATGGGTCAGGAGGTGTCATAAGGCCATTTGTCAGGAGGTGCCATATAAGACCATGGGTCAGGAGGTGCCATATAAGGCCATGGGTCAGGAGGTGCCATATAAGACCAAGGGTCAGGAGATACCGTATGAACACTTGGTCAGGTGAGGGTGGAGCTAACCCCAGGTATGTTATGTTTTCGTAATATGTTGCCCCGCCGGCAGGTGATCATCTCGCTCGTGTAGATTACAGGAATCATGAGAGGAAATGACTTTTTTTATGAGGGTAATTCATTCTATCTGTTTAGCTGACTACAAGACATCAGGGCTTAATGTGAAGAAGACACGGCAAGAGGAAGACCCAGGGGCGGACGGAAGATAGTATATATATATATTTATATATATATATATATATATATATATATATATATATATATATATATATATATATATATATATATATATATTTATTTATTTATATTTATTTATTTTGCTTTGTCGCTGTCTCCCGCGTTTGCGAGGTAGCGCAAGGAAACAGACGAAAGAAATGGCACAAACCACTCCCATACACAATGTACACACACACGCCCACACACGCAAATATACATACCTATATATCTCAATGTACACATATATATACACACACAGACACATACATATATACCCATGCACACAATTCACACTGCCTGCCCCTATTCATTTCCATCGCCACCTCGCCACACATGGAATACCATCCCCCTCCCCCCTCATGTGTGCGAGGTAGCACTAGGAAAAGACAACAAAGGCCCCATTCGTTCACACTCAGTCTCTAGCTGTCATGTAATAATGCACCGAAACCACAGCTCCCTTTCCACATCCAGGCCCCACAGAACTTTAAATAGCTTACCCCAGACGCTTCACATGCCCTGGTTCAATCCATTGACAGCACGTCGACCCCGGTATACCACATCGTTCCAATTCACTCTATTCCTTACACGCCTTTCACCCTCCTGCATGTTCAGGCCAAGATCACTCAAAATCTTTTTCACTCCATCTTTCCACCTCCAGTTTGGTCTCCCACTTCTCGTTCCCTCCACCTCTGACACATATATCCTCTTGGTCAATCTTTCCTCACTCATTCTCTCCATGTGACCAAACCATTTCAAAACACCCTCTTCTGCTCTCTCAACCACACTCTTTTTATTTCCACACATCTCTTTTACCCTATCATTACTTATTCGATCAAACCACCTCACACCACATATTGTCCTCAAACATCTCATTTCCAGCACCTCCACCCTCCTCCGCACAACTCGCAACCATATAACATTGTTGGAACCACTATTCCTTCAAACATACCCATTTTTGCTTTCCGAGATAATGTTCTCGACTTCCAAACATTCTTCAAGGCTCCCAGAATTTTCGCCCCCTCCCCCACCCTATGATCCACTTCCACTTCCATGGTTCCATCCGCTGCCAGATCCACTCCCAGATATCTAAGACACTTTACTTCCCCCAGTTTTTCTCCATTCAAACTTACCTCCCACTTGATTTGACCCTCAACCCTACTGTACCTAATAACCTTGCTCTTATTCACATTTACTCTCAACTTTCTTCTTTCACACACTTTACCAAACTCAGTCACCAGCTTCTGCAGTTTCTCACGTGAATCAGCCACCAGCGCTGTATCATCAGCGAACAACAACTGACTCACTTCCCAAGCTCTCTCATCCACAACAGACTGCATACTTGCCCCTCTTTCCAAAACTCTTGCATTCACCTCCCTAACAACCCCATCCATAAACAAATTTAACAGCCATGGAGACATCACACACCCCTGCCGCAAACCTACATTCACTGAGAACCAATCACTTTCCTCTCTTCCTACACGTACACATGCCTTACATCCTCGATAAAAACTTTTCACTGCTTCTAGCAACTTGCCTCCCACACCATATATTCTTAATACCTTCCACAGAGCATCTCTATCAACTCTGCCATATGCCTTCTCCAGATCCATAAATGTTACATACAAATCCATTTGCTTTTCTAAGTATTTCTCACATACATTCTTCTGAAACCACACTGCTCTTCCCCAATCTGATGCTCTGTACATGCCTTCACCCTCTCAATCAATACCCTCCCATATAATTTACCAGGAATACTCAACAAACTTATACCTCTGTAATTTGAGCACTCACTCTCATCCCCTTTGCCTTTGTGCAATGGCACTATGCAAGCATTCCGCCAATCTTCAGGCACCTCACCATGAATCATACATACATTAAATAACCTTACCAACCAGTCAACAATACAGTCACCCCCTTTTTTAATAAATTCCACTGCAGTACCATCCAAACCCGCTGCCTTGCCGGCTTTCATCTTCCGCAAAGCTTTTACTACCTCATCTTTGTTTACCAAATCATTTTCCCTAACCCTCTCACTTTGCACACCACCTCGACCAAAACACCCTACATCTGCCACTCTGTCATCAAAGACATTCAACAAACCTTCAAAATACTCACTCCATCTCCTTCTCACATCACCACTACTTGTTATCACCTCCCCATTTGCCCCCTTCACTGAAGTTCCCATTTGCTCCCTTGTCTTACGCACTTTATTTACCTCCTTCCAAAACAACTTTTTATTCTCCCTAAAATTTAATGATACTCTCTCGCCCCAACTCTCATTCGCCCTCTTTTTCACATCTTGCACCTTTCTCTTGACCTCCTGCCTCTTTCTTTTATACCTCTCCCACTCATTTGCATTTTTCCCCTGCAAAAATCGTCCAAATGCCCCTCTTTTCTCTCTCACTGATAATCTTACTTCTTCATCCCACCTCTCACTACCCTTTCTAATCAACCCACCTCCCACGCTTCTCAGGCCACAAGCATCTTTTGCGCAAGTCATCACTGCTTCCCTAAATACATCCCATTCCTCCCCCACTTCCCCTTACCTCCTTTGTTCTCACCGTTTTCCATTCTGTACTCAGTCTCTCCTGGTACTTCCCCACACAAGTCTTCTTCCCAAGCTCACTTACTCTCACCACTCTCTTCACCCCAACATTCTCTCTTCTTTTCTGTAAGCCCCTACAAATCTTCACCTTCGCCTCCACAAGATAATGATCAGACATCCCTCCAGTTGCACCTCTCAGCACATTAACATCCAAAAGTCTCTCTTTCACGCGCCTGTCAATTAACACGTAATCCAATAACGCTCTCTGGCCATCTCTCCTACTTACATACGTATACTTATGTATATCTCTCTTTTTAAACCAGGTATTCCCAATCACCAGTCCTTTTTCAGCACATAAATCTACAAGCTCTTCACCATTTCCATTAACAACACTGAACACCCCATGTATACCAATTTTCCCTCAACTGCCACATTACTCACCTTTGCATTCAAATCACCCATCACTATAACCCGATATCGTGCATCGAAACCACTAACACTCATTCAGCTGCTCCCAAAACACTTGCCTCTCATGATCTTTCTTCTCATGCCCAGGTGCATATGCACCAATAATCACCCATCTCTCTCCATCAACTTTCAGTTTTACCCAACTCAATCTAGAATTTACTTTCTTACACTCTATCACATACTCCCACCACTCCTGTTTCAGGAGTAGTGCTACTCCTTCCCTTGCTCTTGTCCTCTAACTAACCCCTGACTTTACTCCCAAGACATTCCCAAACCACTCTTCCCCTTTACCCTTGAGCTTCGTTTCACTCAGAGCCAAAACATCCAGGTTCCTTTCCTCAAACATACTACCTATCTCTCCTTTTTTCTCATCTTAGTTACATCCACACACATGTAGACACCCCAATCTGAGCCTTCGAGGAGGATGAGCACTCCCCGCGTGACTCCTTCTTCTGTTTCCCCTTTTAGAAAGTTAAAATACAAGGAGGGGAGGGTTTCTAGCCCCCCGCTCCCGTCCCCTTTAGTCGCCTTCTACGAGACGTGAGGAATGCGTGGGAAGTATTCTTTCTCCCCTATCCCCAGGGATATTCTCCCTACTAGACTTCGCTTGCGTGCGGTTACAACGCGAGTTAACAGATATCATCAGCGAGGCTTTGCTGCATCGTCAGTGGACGAAAGGGAGTATTGTCTCGCCGTGGAACATTTCGCTCCAAAGGAGTCCACCACACCCCTGCGCCTGCTCGGAGTGCAACATTGAAGCTGTAAGAGTCACATGAAAGGGATCCTGGGGTCGTTTGATAATTTAGATGCACGAAGAACCACAGGAGCAAGGAAAGATATTGGATGTAATCTTCATTGAATACCATCATTGACGTAACGAGGATCGAGGACTGTGTGCCAGGCAGCTCATGCACAGTTGAACGCACGGTGTCCTTAGCTGTGGCCTCTGACCTAACCCGGATGACCTGTACTGTTAACCATAGGTCAAAGCAGCAGATATACTTATGATAAAGTCACCATCAGTCATCAGCTGATGTTAGATGGTCATAAATCATATGAACGTTTGTAAGGAAGGTGCCACACATGAGGTAGGTCGCCGCAGCATTTCTTTCCACAATACAGCTTGTGTATATAATGAAGGTAGTGTTTCCCAGTCTGTATGGTCATCACAAGACACTTTATCCTGGATTAATACGTTATTCTGTTTCCCGCTTTTAACACTGTTATGTGTTTCAGCGTCCCCGTCTGACCAACGGTAAGCTTGTCACAACCTTTGCATGGGATTTTGTACACACTAACAGTCACTTTCTTAGAGCTATGTTGGAATAAATTGCTTTTGATCGTATTATCATGTTGGAAGGTTGCCTGAACACCAAGTTCTTGGAAGTAAGAACAATATCAATTACATTTTCACAGGATTGTATATCATGATGTATAGCTTTCCCTCTGCTGAGTATCGCTACGAAATTTCTTTACAGGTATATCATAACAATGGATCTTATTGCCTTTGTCTGATACAAGTTATCATTTCTTCATCAACAAAAACTCAGGGTATACAGATGACCGCATGTATCATTAATGGAACTGCGTTTACGTTATTATATAAATATATATATATATATATATATATATATATATATATATATATATATATATATATATATATATATATATGTATATATATTCCTATGAGTCCACGGGGAAGTGAAACGATGTTTCCAAGTGCACTTTCGTGTAATAGTCACATTATCAGGGAAGATAAAAGAAATTTGTTTACCAAATGGCGTCCTAGTGGACTCATAGGAATATACTTGGTCATGCGCAAAATTGTGTTTGTGTGTGTGGGTGTGTCTGTCTGTCTGTGTGAAAACACCATTGTCCCTGGAAACGATTTTTATGGAATCAGCACAATTGCGTTGCATCACGAACTCTTCCCACTTACTAACAAGGACAGAGACGGGAAGAACGTACTTCCAGACAACCTCAGGTAATCTTTCCATCTGAGCAGGATGTGTGACTCAACAGCGTTACGTCACCCAACCCTCTGTGACCTGACCTGACCTGACCTGACCTGGAAGACTAAGGCTCTCCTTTCCTCTACATCCATAACATCATTGCCAATTGTTCTGTTGAAGGAGGACTCTCCATTACATGAAGTGACAGCTTGCACGCTACATATCATCCCAGTAATTTCGTTGTTTGTCCTAATCCTTACATATGAAAACCAGTGACAGTTATTGTAGTCAGTCATGTTATGAACGTCATGACGGAAGTCAACATTTTCCTTATTTTCAACTCTAATATATACTTTTTCTTGGCATTCTTTCCAAGGTAATATATATATATATATATATATATATATATATATATATATATATATATATATATATATATATATCTTATACTTTGTCGCTGTCTTCCGCGTTAGCGAGGTAGCGCACGGAAACAGACTAAAGAACGTCCCAACCCACCCACATACACTTGTTTATCCATACACGCACATATACATACCTATACATTTCAACGTATTCATATATGTATATATATATATATATATATATATATATATATATATATATATATATATATATATATATATATATATATATATATATATAAACACTTCACTTCCTCCAGTTTTTCTCCATTCAAACTTACCTCCCAATTGACTCGTCCCTCAACCCTGCTGAACCTAATAACCTTGTTCTTATTCACATTTACTCTCAACTTTCTTCTTTCACACACTTTACCAAACTCAGTCACCAGCTTCTGCAGTTTCTCACTCGAATCAGCCACCAGCGCCGTATCTTCAGCCAACAACAACTGACTCACTTCTCAAGCCCTGTCATCCACAACAAACTGCATACTTGGCCCTCTCTCCAAAACTCTTACATTCACCTCCCTAACAACCTCGTCTATAAACAAATTAAACAACCATGGAGACATCACCCACCCCTGCCGCAAATTAACATTCACTGAGAACCAATCACTTTCCTCTCTTCCTACTCGTACACATGCCTTACATTCTCGATAAAAACTTTTCACTGCTTATAGCAACTTGCCTCCACGCCATATACTCTTATTATCTTCCACAGAGCATCTTTATCAACTCTGTCATATGCCTTCTCCAGATCCATAAGTGCTACATACAAATCCATTTGTTTTTCTAAGTATTTCTCACATACATTCTTCAAAGCAAACCCCTGATCCACAAATCCTCTACTACTTCTGAAACCACACTGCTCTTCCCCGATCTGATGCTCTGTACATGCATTCACCCTCTCAATCAATACCCTCCCATATAATTTCCCAGGAATACTCAACAAACTTATACCTCTGTAATTTGAACACTCACTTTTATCCCTTTTGCCTTTGTACAATGGCACTATGCATGCATTCCGCCAATCCTTAGGCCATTCACCATAAGCCATTCACACGTTGAATATCCTCACCGACCAGTCAACAACACAGTCACCCCCTTTTTTGATAAATTCCACTGCAATACCATCCAAACCCGCCGCCTTGCCGGCTTTCATTTTCCGCAAAGCTTTCACTACCTCTTCTCTGTTTACCAAATCATCCTCCCTGACCCTCTCACTTCGCACACCACCTCCACCAAATCATCCTATATATGCCACTCTATCATCTAACACATTCAACAAACCTTCAAAATACTCACTTCATCCCCTCCTCACATCACCACTTCTTGTTATTGCCTCCCCATTAGCCCCCTTCACCAATGTTCCCATTTGTTCTCTCGTCATACGCACTTTATTTACCTCCTTCCAAAACATCTTTTTATTCTCCCTGAAATTTAATGATACTCTCTCACCCCAACTCTCATTTGCCCTCTTTGTCACCTCTTGCACCTTTCACTTGTCCTCCTGCCTGTTTCATTTATACATCTCTCAGTCATTTGCACTATTTCCCCAACAAAAATCGTCCAAATGCCTCTCTCTTCTCTTTCACTAACAATCTTACTTCTTTCCCACCACTCTACCCTTTCTAATCTGCCCACCTCCCACGCTTCTCATGCCGCAAGCATCTTTTACGCAAGCCATCACTGCTTTCTCAAATACATCCCATTCCTCCCCCACTCCCCTTACGTCCTCTGCTCTCACCTTTTTCCATTCTGCACTCAGTCTCTCCTGGTACTTCCTCGCACAAGTCTCCCTCCCAAGCTCACTTACTCTCAACACAATTGAGCGTGTGTTCAAGTATATTTCTGAGTCCACTAGGACGCCATTTAGTATATAAATTTCTTGTATCTCCCCTGATAATGTGATTATTACACGAAAATACACTTGGGAACTTATCGTGTTTCATTTCCCCGTGGACTCATAGGATTATATATATATATATATATATATATATATATATATATATATATATATATATATGTGTGTATATATATATATATATATATATATATATATATATATATATATATATATATATATATATATATATATATATTTTAACTTTCTAAAATGGGAAACAGAAGAAGGAGTCACGCGGGGAGTGCTCATCCTCCTCGAAGGCTCAGACTGGGGTGTCTAAATGTGTGTGGATGTAACCAAGATGTGAAAAAAGGAGAGATAGGTAGTATGTTTGAGGAAAGGAACCTGGATGTTTTGGCTCTTAGTGAAACGAAGCTCAAGGGTAAAGGGGAAGAGTGGTTTGGGAATGTCTTGGGAGTAGAGTCAGGGGTTAGTGAGAGGACAAGAGCAAGGGAAGGAGTAGCACTACTCCTGAAACAGGAGTTGTGGGAGTATGTGATAGAATGTAAGAAAGTAAATTCTCGATTAATATGGGTAAAACTGAAAGTTGATGGAGAGAGAGGGTGATTATTGGTGCATTTGCACCTGGGCATGAGAAGAAAGATCATGAGAGGCAAGTGTTTTGGGAGCAGCTAAATGAGTGTGTTAGTGGTTTTGATGCACGAGACCGGGTTATAGTGATGGGAGATTTGAATGCAAAGGTGAGTAATGTGGCAGTTGAGGGAATAATTGGTATACATGGGGTGTTCAGTGTTGTAAATGGAAATGGTGAAGAGCGTGTAGATTTATGTGCTGAAAAAGGACTGGTGATTGGGAATACCTGGTTTAAAAAGCGAGATATACATAAGTATACGTATGTAAGTAGGAGAGATGGCCAGAGAGCGTTATTGGATTACGTGTTAATTGACAGGCGCGCGAAAGAGAGACTTTTGGATGTTAATGTGCTGAGAGGTGCAACTGGAGGGATGTCTGATCATTATCTTGTGGAGGCTAAGGTGAAGATTTGTATGGGTTTTCAGAAAAGAAGAGTGAATGTTGGGGTGAAGAGGGTGGTGAGAGTAAGTGAGCTTGGGAAGGAGACTTGTGTGAGGAAGTACCAGGAGAGACTGAGTACAGAATGGAAAAAGGTGAGAACAATGGAAGTAAGGGGAGTGGGGGAGGAATGGGATGTATTTAGGGAATCAGTGATGGATTGCGCAAAAGATGCTTGTGGCATGAGAAGAGTGGGAGGTGGGTTGATTAGAAAGGATAGTGAGTGGTGGGATGAAGAAGTAAGAGTATTAGTGAAAGAGAAGAGAGAGGCATTTGGACGATTTTTGCAGGGAAAAAATGTTGTTGAGTGGGAGATGTATAAAAGAAAGAGACAGGAGGTCAAGAGAAAGGTGCAAGAGGTGAAAAAGAGGGCAAATGAGAGTTGGGGTGAGAGAGTATCATTAAATTTTAGGGAGAATAAAAAGATGTTCTAGAAGGAGGTAAATAAAGTGCGTAAGACGAGGGAGCAAATGGGAACTTCAGTGAAGGTCGCAAATGGGGAGGTGATAACAAGTAGTGGTGATGTGAAAAGGAGATGGAGTGAGTATTTTGAAGGTTTGTTGAATGTGTTTGATGATAGAGTGGCAGATATAGGGTGTTTTGGTCGAGGTGGTGTGCAAAGTGAGAGGGTTAGGGAAAATGATTTGGTAAACAGAGAAGAGGTAGTAAAAGCTTTGCGGAAGATGAAAGCCAGCAAGGCAGCAGTTTTGGATGGTATTGCAGTGGAATTTATTAAAAAAGGGGGTGACTGTATTATTGACTATTTGGTAAGGTTATGTAATGTATGTATGACTCATGGTGAGGTGCCTGAGGATTGGCGGAATGCGTGCATAGTGCCATTGTACAAAGGCAAAAGGGATAAGAGTGGGTGCTCAAATTACAGAGGTATAAGTTTGTTGAGTATTCCTGGTAAATTATATGGGAGGGTATTGATTGAGAGGGTGAAGGCATGTATAGAGCATCAGACTGGGGAAGAGCAGTGTGGTTTCAGAAGTGGTAGAGGATGTGTGGATCAGGTGTTTGCTTTGAAGAATGTATGTGAGAAATACTTAGAAATGCAAATGGATTTGTATGTAGCATTTATGGATCTGGAGAAGGCTTATGATAGAGTTGATAGAGATGCTCTATGGAAGGCATTAAGAATATATGGTGTGGGAGGCAAGTTGTTAGAAGCAGTGAAAAGTTTTTATCGAGAATGTAAGGCATGTGTACGTGTAGGAAGAGAGGAAAGTGATTGGTTCTCAGTGAATGTAGGTTTGCGGCAGGGGTGTGTGATGTCTCCATGGTTGTTTAATTTGTTTATGGATGGGGTTGTTAGGGAGGTGAATGCAAGAGTTTTGGAAAGAGGGGCAAGTATGAAGTCTTTTGTGGATGAGAGAGCTTGGGAAGTGAGGCAGTTGTTGTTCGCTGATGATACAGCGCTGGTGGCTGATTCATGTGAGAAACTGCAGAAGCTGGTGACTGAGTTTGGTAAAGTGTGTGAAAGAAGAAAGTTGAGAGTAAATGTGAATAAGAGCAAGGTTATTAGGTACAGTAGGGTTGAGGGTCAAGTCAGTTGGGAGGTAAGTTTGAATGGAGAAAAACTGGGGGAAGTAAAGTGTTTTAGATATCTGGGAGTGGATCTGGCAGGGGATGGAACCATGGAAGCGGAAGTGGATCATAGGGTGGGGGAGGGGGCGAAAATTCTGGGAGCCTTGAAGAATGTGTGGAAGTCGAGAACATTATCTCGGAAAGCGAAAATGGGTATGTTTGAAGAAATAGTGGTTCCAACAATGTTGTATGGTTGCGAGGCGTGGGCTATGGATAGAATTGTGCGCAGGAGGATGGATGTGCTGGAAATGAGATGTTTGAGGACAATGTGTGGTGTGAGGTGGTTTGATCGAGTAAGTAAC
Organism: Panulirus ornatus; assembly: GCF_036320965.1. Lineage (NCBI taxonomy): Eukaryota > Metazoa > Arthropoda > Malacostraca > Decapoda > Palinuridae > Panulirus > Panulirus ornatus. The sequence continues at coordinate 24,012,527 of NC_092242.1, read as the reverse complement.
GTAAGGGTAAGAGAGATGTGTGGAAATAAAAAGAGCGTGGTTGAGAGAGCAGAAGAGGGTGTTTTGAAATGGTTTAGGCACATGGAAAAAATGAGTGAGGAAAGATTGACCAAGAGGATATATGTGTCGGAGGTGGAGGGAACGAGGAGAAGTGGGACACCAAATTGGAGGTGGAAAAATGGAGTGAAAAAGATTTTGTGTGATCGGGGCCTGAACATGCAGGAGGGTGAAAGGAGGGCAAGGAATAGAGTGAATTGGATCGATGTGGTATACCGGGGTTGACGTGCTGTCAGTGGATTGAATCAGGGCATGTGAAGCGTCTGGGGTAAACCATGGAAAGCTGTGTAGGTATGTATATTTGCGTGTGTGGACGTATGTATATACATGTGTATGGGGTGGGTTGGGCCATTTCTTTCGTCTGTTTCCTTGCGCTACCTCGCAAACGCGGGAGACAGCGACAAAGCAAGAAAAAAAAATAAAAAATAAATATATATATATATATATATATATATATATATATATATATATATATATATATATATATTTATATATATATATATATATATATGTATATATGAAAGGATCACAATTTTGCGCGTGATCAAGATATTCCTTTGAGTCCATGTGTTTACCAAATGGCGTCCTCGCTTCATCTCTTCGATGTATATCAACTGACTTATATTTCTCTCTTGTGTCTCCCCTGATGATGTGGTTATTACACGAAAGTGCACTTAGGAACTTATCGTGTTTCATTTTCCCCGTGGACTCATAGGAATATATATATATATATATATATATATATATATATATATATATATATATATATATATATATATATATTTTGCTTTGTCGCTGTCTCCCGCGTTAGCTAGGTAGCGCAAGGAAACAGACGACAGTATGGCCCAACCCCCCCACATACACATGTATATACATACACGTCCACACACGCAAATATACATACCTATACATCTCAACATATACATATATATACACACACAGACATATACATATATACACATGTACATAATTCATACTGTCTGCCTTTATTCATTTCCATCGCACCTCGCCACACATGAAATAACAACCCCCTTCCCCCTCATGTGTGCTAGGTAGCACTAGGAAAAGACAACAAAGGCCACATTAGTTCACACTCAGTCTCTAGATGTCATGTAATAATGCACCGAAACCACAGCTCCCTTTCCACATCCAGGCCCCACAGAACTCTCCATGGTTTACCCCAGACGCTTCACATGCCATGGTTCAATCCATTGACAGCACGTCGACACCGGTATACCACATCGTTCCAGTTCACTCTACTCCTTGCACGCCTTTCACCCTCCTGCATCTTCAGGCCCCGATCACTCAAAATCTTTTTAACTCCATCTTTCCACCTCCAGTTTGGTCTCCCACTTCTCCTCGGTCCCTCCACCTCTGACATATATATCCTCTTTGTCAATCTTTCCTCACTCATTCTCCCCATGTGACCAAACCATTTCAAAACACCCTCTTTCTGCTCTCTCATACACACTCTTTTTATTACCACTCATCTCTCTTACCCTATTATTACTTACTCGATCAAACCACCTCACACCACATATTGTCCTCAAACATCTCATTTCCAGCACATCCACCCTCCTGCGCACAACTCTATCCATAGCCCACGCCTCGCAACCATATAACATTGTTGGAACCACTAATCCCTCAAACATACCCATTTTTGCTTTCCGAGATAATGTTCTCGACTTCCACACATTCTTCAAGGCTCCCAGAATTCTCGCCCCCTCCTCTTCAAGGCTCCTAGAATTCTCGCCCCCTCCCCCACCCTATGATTCACTTCTGCTTCCATGGTTCCATCCCCTGCCAAATCCACTCCCAGATATCTAAAACACTTCACTTCATCCAGTTTTTCTCCATTCAAATTTACCTCCCAGTTGACTTGACCCTCAACCCTACTGTACCTAATAACCTTGCTCTTATTCACATTTACTCTCAACTTTCTTCTTTCACACACTTTACCAAACTCAGTAACCAGCTTCTGCAGTTTCTCACGTGAATCAGCCACCAGCGCTGTATCATCAGCGAACAACAACTGACTCACTTCCCAAGCTCTCTCATCCACAACAGACTGCATACTTGCCTCTCTTTCCAAAACTCTTGCATTCACCTCCCTAACAACCCCATCCATAAACAAATTAAACAACCATGGAGACATCACACACCCCTGCCGCAAACCTACATTCACTGAGAACCAATCACTTTCCTCTCTTCCTACACGTACACATGCCTTACGTCCTCGATAAAAACTTTTACTGCTTCTAACAACTTGCCTCCCACACCATATATTCTTAATACCTTCCACAGAGCATCTCTATCAACCCTATCATATGCCTTCTCCAGATCCATAAATGCTACATATAAGTCCATTTGCTTTTCTAAGTATTTTTCACATACATTCTTCAAAGCAAACACCTGATCCACACATCCTCTACCACTTCTGAAACCACACTGCTCTTCCCCAATCTGATACTCTGTACATGCCTTCACCCTCTCAATCAATACCCGCCCATATGATTTACCAGGAATACTCAACAAACTTATACCTCTGTAATTTGAGCACTCACTCTTATCCCTTTTGCTTTTGTACAATGGCACTATGCAAGCATTCCGTCAATCCTCAGGCACCTCACCATGAATCATACATACATTAAATAACCTTACCAACCAGTCAACAATACAGCTACCCCCTTTTTTAATAAATTCCACTGCCATACCATCCAAACCCGCTGCCTTGCCTGCTTTCATCTTCCGCAAAGCTTTTACTACCTCTTCTCTGTTTACCAAATCATTTTCCCTAACCCTCTCACTTTGCACACCACCTCGACCAAAACACCCTATATCTGCCACTCTGTCATCAAACACATTTAATAAACCTTCAAAATACTCACTCCATCTCCTTTTCACATCACCACTACTTATTATCACCTCCCCATTATCCCCCTTCACTGAGGTTCCCATTTGTTCCCTTGTCTTACGCACTTTATTTCCCTCCTTCCAAAACATCTTTTTTTTTCTCCCTAAAATTTAATGATACTCTCTCACCCCAACTCTCATTTGCCCTCTTTTTCACCTCTTGCACCTTTCTCTTGACCTCCTGCCTCTTTCTTTTATACATGTCCCTCTCATTTGCATTATTTCCCTGCAGAAATCGTCCAAATGCCTCTCTCTTCTCTTTCACTAATAATCTTAGCTCTTCATCCCACCACTCACTACCCTTCCTAATCTGTCCACCTCCCACGCTTCTCATGCCACAAGCATCTTTTGCGCAAGCCATCACTGCTCCCCTAAATACATCCCATTCCTCCCCCACTCCTCTTACCTCCTTTGTTCTCACCTTTTTCCATTCTGTGCTCAGTCTCTCCTGGTACTTCCTGACACAAGTCTCCTTCCCAAGCTCACTTACTCTCACCACTGTCTTCACCCCAACATTCTCTCTTCTTTTCTGAAAACCTCTACAAATCTTCACCTTCGCTTCCACAAGATAATGATCAGACATCCCTCCAGTTGCTCCTCTCAGCACATTAACATTCAAAAGTCTCTCTTTCGTCTCAATTAGCACATAATCCAATTACGCTCTCTGGCCATCTCTCCTACTTACATACGTATACTTATGTATATCTCGCTTTTTAAACCAGGTATTCCCTTTCACCAGTCCTTTTTCAGCACATAAATCTACAAGCTCTTTACCATTTCCATTTACAACACTGAACACCCCATGTATACGAATTATTCCCTCAACTGCCACATTACTCACCTTTACATTCAAATCACCCATCACTATAACCCGGTCCCGTGCATCAAAACTACTAAGACACTCATTCAGCTGCTCCCAAAACACTTGCCTCTCATGATCTTTCTTCTCATGTCCAGGTGCATATGCACCAATAATCACCCATCTCTCTCCATCAACTTTCAGTTTTACCCATATCAATCTAGAGTTTACTTTCTTACACTCTATCACATACTCCCACTACGACTGTTTCGGGATTAGTGCTACTCCTTCCCTTGCTCTTGTCCTCTAACTAACTCCTGACTTTACTCCCAAGACATTCCCAAACCACTCTTCCCCTTTACCCTTGAGCTTCGTTTCACTTAGAGCCAAAACATCCAGGTTCCTTTCCTCAAACATACTACCTATTTTTTTTTTTTTTTTTTATTATACTTTGTCGCTGTCTCCCGCGTTTGCGAGGTAGCGCAAGGAAACAGACGAAAGAAATGACCCCCCCCCATACACATGTATATACATACGTCCACACACGCAAATATACATACCTACACAGCTTTCCATGGTTTACCCCAGACGCTTCACATGCCTTGATTCAATCCACTGACAGCACGTCAACCCCGGTATACCACATCGCTCCAATTCACTCTATTCCTTGCCCTCCTTTCACCCTCCTGCATGTTCAGGCCCCGATCACACAAAATCTTTTTCACTCCATCTTTCCACCTCCAATTTGGTCTCCCTCTTCTCCTCGTTCCCTCCACCTCCGACACATATATCCTCTTGGTCAATCTTTCCTCACTCATTCTCTCCATGTGCCCAAACCACTTCAAAACACCCTCTTCTGCTCTCTCAACCACGCTCTTTTTATTTCCACACATCTCTCTTACCCTTACGTTACTCACTCGATCAAACCACCTCACACCACACATTGTCCTCAAACATCTCATTTCCAGCACATCCATCCTCCTGCGCACAACTCTATCCATAGCCCACGCCTCGCAACCATACAACATTGTTGGAACCACTATTCCTTCAAACATACCCATTTTTGCTTTCCGAGATAATGCTCTCGACTTCCACACATCCTTCAAGGCCCCAGAATTTTCGCCCCCTCCCCCACCCTATGATCCACTTCCGCTTCCATGGTTCCATCCGCTGCCAGATCCACTCCCAGATATCTAAAACACTTCACTTCCTCCAGTTTTTCTCCATTCAAACTCACCTCCCAATTGACTTGGCCCTCAACCCTACTGTACCTAATAACCTTGCTCTTATTCACATTTACTCTTAACTTTCTTCTTCCACACACTTTACCAAACTCAGTCACCAGCTTCTGCAGTTTCTCACATGAATCAGCCACCAGTGCTGTATCATCAGCGAACAACAACTGACTCACTTCCCAAGCTCTCTCATCCCCAACAGACTTCATACTTGCCCCTCTTTCCAAAACTCTTGCATTTACCTCCCTAACAACCCCATCCATAAACAAGTTAAACAACCATGGAGACATCACACACCCCTGCCGCAAACCTACATTCACTGAGAACCAATCACTTTCCTCTCTTCCTACACGTACACATGCCTTACATCCTCGATAAAAACTTTTACTGCTTCTAACAACTTGCCTCCCACACCATATATTCTTAATACCTTCCACAGAGCATCTCTATCAACTCTATCATATGCCTTCTCCAGATCCGTAAATGCTACATACAAATCCATTTGCTTTTCTAAGTATTTCTCACATACATTCTTCAAAGCAAACACCTGATCCACACATCCTCTACCACTTCTGAAACCACACTGCTCTTCCCCAATCTGATGCTCTGTACATGCCTTCACCCTCTCAATCAATACCCTCCCATATAATTTACCAGGAATACTCAACAAACTTATACCTCTGTAATTTGAGCACACACTCTTATCCCCTTTGCCTTTGTACAATGGCACTATGCACGCAATTTCGCCAATCCTCAGGCACCTCACCATGAGTCATACATACATTAAATAACCTTACCAACCAGTCAACAATACAGTCACCCCCTTTTTTAATAAATTCCACTGCAATACCATCCAAACCTGCTGCCTTGCCGGCTTTCATCTTCCGCAAAGCTTTCACTACCTCTTCTCTGTTTACCAAATCATTTTCCCTAACCCTCTCACTTTGCACACCACCCCGACCAAAACACCCTATATCTGCCACTCTATCATCAAACACATTCAACAAACCTTCAAAATACTCACTCCATCTCCTTCTCACATCACCACTACTTGTTATCACCTCCCCATTTGCGCCCTTCACTGAAGTTCCCATTTGCTCCCTTGTCTTACGCACTTTATTTACCTCCTTCCAGAACATCTTTTTATTCTCCCTAAAATTTAATGATACTCTCTCACCCCAACTCTCATTTGCCCATTTTTTCACCTCTTGCACCTTTCTCTTGACCTCCTGTCTCTTTCTTTTATACTTCTCCCACTCAATTGCATTTTTTCCCTGCAAAAATCGTCCAAATGCCTCTCTCTTCTCTTTCACTAATACTCTTACTTCTTCATCCCACCTCTCACTACCCTTTCTAATCAACCCACCTCCCACTCTTCTCATGCCACAAGCATCTTTTGCGCAATCCATCACTGATTCCCTAAATACATCCCATTCCTCCCCCACTCCCCTTACTTCCATTGTTCTCACCTTTTTCCATTCTGTACTCAGTCTCTCCTGGTACTTCCTCACACAGGTCTCCTTCCCAAGCTCACTTACTCTCACCACCCTCTTCACCCCAACAGTCACTCTTCTTTTCTGAAAACCCATACAAATCTTCACCTTAGCCTCCACAAGATAATGATCAGACATCCCTCCAGTTGCACCTCTCAGCACATTAACATCCAAAAGTCTCTCTTTCGCGCGCCTGTCAATTAACACGTAATCCAATAACGCTCTCTGGCCATCTCTCCTACTTACATACGTATACTTATGTATATCTCGCTTTTTAAACCAGGTATTCCCAGGTATACCTATCTTTCCTTTTTTCTCATCTTGGTTACATCCACACACATTTAGACACCTCAATCTGAGCCTTGGAGGAGGATGAGCACTCCCCGCGTGACTCCTTCTTCTGCTTCCCCTTTTAGAAAGTCAAAATACAAGGAGGGGAGGGTTTTTAGCCCCCCGCTCCCGTCCCCTTTGGTCGCCTTCTACGACACGTGATGAATGCGTTGGAAGTATTTTTTCTCCCCTATCCCCAGGGATATATATATATATATATATATATATATATATATATATATATATATATATATATAGAGAGAGAGAGAGAGAGAGAGAGAGAGAGAGAGAGAGAGATATGCTCTTGTTTATTTTATGTCTTTAGGATTTGTTCTGATTGACATAACCCCTTTAAAATTTGTACATATTCAGACACAACATTTTCTTTTTTCTTATTCTTAGTCACTAATGAAGTCTGATCTGTTTGAAAAATTTCTCTTTTTACCCAAATGCCGAAAATGCATCGAAGTTGAACCTTTTTGGATGATGCAGACCTTCCAAGATAACACCATGTATAACTTTCCTCATTGCTATAGGCAGGATCATTGATCGTATAACTCCTTGAAAACAGTGGAGGCGCAGCTGGTATCTGTACGTGAGCATCAGGCCGCAGAGAGATGTAGTCAGTGAATGAGATAGCACTTGTTTCTGTCCTGTGTACAGACGAGTTTAGATCGTCCTTTTCCCCTATTTATCATGACGTCTATAAAGGGAATCTCATTATCATTTTACCATCCCAGCTTCGGTGTGGTAGTGGCGCAAGCCTTGTCATTGAAATATCTATCGGTGTACCAGAGCGAAAATATATTGTTTGCTCATCTTCATCATATGTTTCATTAAAACAAAAAATAAGTTTATTTTGAGCAATTATGTGGTTTCATGATGCTGCTTCAGTGGAATAGGCAGAATATGAGGTATGGGGTTTTCCTGGGGCGTACCGTACTACTGTTTGTGATATGTTCCCTTAGCTTTAAAACACACACACACACACACACACACACACACACACACACACACACACACACACACACACACACACACACACACACACAATTTCATATATATATATATATATATATATATATATATATATATATATATATATATATATATATATATATATATATATATATATAATTACATTTACAACGTGGTTATTATGGTGAGTTAAATCAGTGAAGCTTTGTGGCTAAGGTGTTGGTATACAGAGTGAAGGGTCGGTGTAAACAGGACAATGGATATCTGGCGTCGTGTCGTGCGTGTGTCTGCTGGAGGAGAGGTCGAACCTCCGTCATGTTCCACTTGATTGGATGTTTGATGAAGCCTTGTGTGCACTGCCTGGGCCGGGTGTTAGACGGCCGTGTCTGACATGTCCTGATAAATGTGTAGTGATGTCTCCTGACACTCCAGTGGGCACTGCAGGAGGAAGCCTGGACCAGTCATGGCTGGAGTGTCTTGCCCGTCTGGAACCCTCGTATGGTGGAGCTCCAGGCTGGAGGTCTGGAACTCCTGTAGTATTAATACTGACCTTCAGGTATCTTGCCCGGGGGGGGGGGGGGTAATAAAGGGTCCTGGATGCCATGGTAATAAGGAACCAGTTAAGTCATAGTTTCGTTAACGACAGGATGTATGAAGCTATATCAGGGTTACGATACAGACATGCACTTGCATTCTGCCCTAATGTACGCATTTGGCCGTCCAACTTTCGATTCTCTGTCGCCTTTCAGTTCAGAAGGATTATTGGTACTTTCAGATTGACTCTACAAAGACGAAGGGAGGAGGTCAGTAGCACCAGTCACTCCTCCGGCGTCGCCTTCAGTAGCCACGACAGCGGTATCGTCGACCCCCAGGCGTCCCACCTCCGTGTGCGTTACCACTCGGTGTTCCACTGCCATTCTCGTTACAGGAAGTTTATTTTGGTCACGTCCGCGGTGTAGCCAGACCGATGCTCATGACTAATGTGCCACCTCGTCCACCGGCACCATTACTCATCTCCCGCCATCGATTACTTAGGGTGACACCGAGCGTGTTGGATGGTAACCTTCCATGTTAGATCATCCAGTGGCAACCCACTGGAGTCACTGTGCAGTGGGAAACCATTGGCATCAGTCTGCAGTGGTCTCCCACTGGAGTCACTCTTCAGTGGGAGACCATTGGCATCAGTCCGCAGTGGCAATCCACTTGTCTCAGTCTGGAGTTGGAGCCCATTAGCTTCGGTCTTCAGTGAGAGCCCACTGGCCTCAGTCTGCAGTGGGAGACTATTAGCATCAGTCTGCAATGGTAACCCACCTGACTGTCGTCAGTGGTAATCCACCAGCCCCGGGCTGCAGTGGCAACTACCGGCCTATCTCTAGCTAGAACCCACTTGCCGCAGTCTCCAGCTGGAACCCACTGGCCTCCGTCACCAGGGTAGCCGGCCGGGTGCCTCCGCTATATACACTCCGGCATCGTCCCTCACTATACACTGAGTGAAACACTCATGCGGGAAGTGTCAGCATCCTCCTGCCTTACTCTCCCCACCTACCATTGACCCTTTCCTCTCGGCGTCTTCGGCAAACACCTCTATTTCCATTACGTTCTTGCCGTCAAAGCTCATTCTCAAGTACATCACTTCCCATATTGTATTCACTGCCTGGTTTCCAACCCTGATTCGACACACTGGTTGTCCAGCCGAAGTAACTGCTTTAATATCTTTACAGTAAACTTTATAGCTATATTTTACGTTCTACGTTCCCTTGATGATGGCATTATGAAGACGTTCCCCTGATGATGGCATTGTGTGACGTTCCCCTGATGATGGCATTATGAAGACGTTCCCCTGATGATGGCATTATGAAGACGTTCCCCTGATGATGGCATTATGAAGACGTTCCCCTGATGATGGCATTGTGTAGACGTTCCCCTGATGATGGCATTATGAAGACGTTCCCTGATGATGGCGTCATTGGTACTGGCATATCTAATATCATTTGTATGGCCTTGGGTTACTTCCATAACTCTATAGATAATGTTAAAAAGAAAATGGCCACATCACACTACCTTGTCGAACTCCACAGCCCACTGTAAACTAATCATCCTTAACGTGTTGTGGTCTTGGTGAAGATTCGATTATGGTAAAAGAATCATTGACTGACCCTGTTGTTACTCGGGGGTCATTATCATCCAGTGGGTCATCCACCATCTTCCATCATATGTGTATTGGTATTCGGTCAAATATCATCTTGTCGAGACAGAAGATACCTAGTGTGTTAGAAGATACCTAGTGTGTCTGCCTTTTGTTCTCCTGAGGTGGTTCTGTCTTCACCCCGAAGGAGATATTGGGAAAATCTGTCGTACTGGATCTGGGTCGAAATCCGTCTTGCCAATCCATCAGCCTCTGTCTCTGAGACGACTGGGATGTTCCTGTACAAGCTGTACTCATGTTTATCTTATCCTTCCATTGCTAAGTCACATGAAATTATCTTCCTCATTAGAATTTTGTTCTCGTCTCCACCTGATGCAGACATATGTAATCATCTGCGTCATTGGGCTGCTTCTGCTATTCTGCACAGCCCCGCCTACCATCACCCTTCACACTCTGAGTCTGTGCCTCCCATTATGATCTGTGTCAGGCAACACAAGACCTTATTAGCTCTCCAAGTGGCAGCTGCATCAGTACATTGACCTCGTCCTCAGCTACAGATGGAAAGGTCTGCATCGTTCTGTGTTGTCTGTCATCCTCATCTGTCGGCAGGTGACCTGCACTACCCTATACTGTCTTGTATTATTTTCCATCTATATTTTCTAGACATTCCCAGTCTCCTGCTTAAGTTCTCCCACTCCTTTTGTCTCTAAAGACTTGTAAATCTATAGTCTGTAAAAACTTGTAACTCTATAGTCTGTAGAGACTTGTAACTATGGTCTGTAGGGACTTGTAACTCTATAGTCTGTAAAAACTTGTAACTCTATAGTCTGTAGAGACTTGTAACTCTATAGTCTGTAAAAACTTGTAACTATAGTCTGTAGAGACTTGTAACTCTATAGTCTGTAGAGACTTGTAACTATGGTTTGTAGAGACTTGTAACTCTATAGTCTGTAGAGACTTGTAACTCCCGTTTTACCGGGACACCCCTCATCTCCATTCTTTCCAACCACTGAGCGACGCATCTGGACATCCTCCCTGTCGAGGACTCGTGGATCTTGCGCTCTTCATCCCTCAAGCTCTCTACCTTCCCTGTCAACTGCGTTTCGGTTCAGTCCAACATGACTTAGCCCGTCTTGGGCCCTGCCCCAGCCCCTGTCCTTCACTTTCATCTTCTCCTTTACTGCTTCTGTTACTCTCCTGTTCAGTGTTTCCCTTCCCTGCCTGTTGTCTAGGGTCTGGCGTCATGACACAGTCTCACTTTTGATTCTTTGAATGTCTTCTGTTATCGCAAAGTGCCGTCAGCCATTCATCTTCATATCGCTTACGTGTGTCGGAGGCGTCGCTTAAGACTTACGCTTCGACGTCTCTCTTATCAGAGGTCTCTGACCGAGTCTGAAGACTTGAAGTGGCATACGAGCTTACTGCATCTTGATGATGGTTTTGTAGGCCCAAATTCTTCGATATATTACTGTGCATGTATAACGTTTTCCCTTAAAAAAGATAGATATATTGAAAATTAATAGAGAATACTATAGATTTGATATAAGGATGGTATAAGTTCAAGGTTGTAGTATGACTTATAATATATCCTCATATATACAGTATGATGTAGAATAGAATGTTTCAGAGAAGTATATGGGTTGAAGATAGATGGGGCTCCACATCTGACAGCATTGGACAAAAAGAACTTGTTTGGTGTTGGGGTCACTAGTGAGGTGAGATATCTTGCGCATTGCAGGCCTAAGTTCTGATGCGTTATCGCTGGAGGGAGTGGAATGCTTGCTGGAGGGCCTGGAATGCTCGCTGGAGGGTCTGGAATGCTCGCTGGAGGGTCTGTAAGGCTCGCTAGAGGGTCTGGAATGCTCACTGGAGGGTCTGGAATGCTCGCTGGAGGGTCTGAAATGCTCGCTGGAGGGTCTGAAGTGTTCGCTGGAGGGTCTGTAATGCTCACTGGAGGGTCTGGAATGCTCGCTGGAGGGTCTGGAATGCTCGCTGGAGGGCCTGAAATTCTCGCTGGAGGGTCTGGAAACCTTCAGCTTACCAGAGGCAACGTTCTTAAGCCAATGACATCAGCTACTCGCGATCAGATCGAACTTGACGAGAAAATGAACCACATTCGTGAGTTTCATGAGCGCCATCTTCCTGTGTTGAACATAGGGTATCAAACGAAGGAACTCACGAGGTATATGAGCAGCTCAGGGGCCTAACTCGCATCATAGCTACAGGTTATGAGGAGGGACGACCAAATACCTTCCCCGTAATGTCGTCTGACCCACAAGCTGCCAATCAGTTCAGGACAGAGCATGACAGCCATGTGTGTGTGTGTGTGTGTGTGTGTGTATGTGTGTGTGTGTGTTGTGTGTGTGTGTGTGTGTGTGTGTGTGTGTGTGTGTGTGTGTGTGGTATCAGACCCGACCTCTGCAGCAGCTTCGATCTGCGATGCTCACTTTCAGGAGCGAATGTTCGCGACATCTGAGTCCCTCTCGCTATGTAGTGAGATGGCATTATGACAGCAGGGTGAGGGAGTTGTTAAAGGTAATGTTTGACCTCTGCCGCCTGTGAAATGAAGATGAAGGAACAGAACCTAAAAGAAAAGAGAGACAAAGATTTTACGAGTTCATCTGGTCGTGTTAGACCAAGGGACATGTCCGCCAGGTTTCTGGTCGATCGGCCCTGGAATAAAGGCGCGGTGCGCAGATATTGTGGGACGAGGAAACAAAAGAAAAACGAGACAAACTGTTGAAGTAACACTTGTTAATAATAACTAAGTGGGTACGTGGTAGTACAGACCAGACAACGGGTAGCTGCAGGCTCAAGACTATAACAGGTATCAGCCTCCAGGTAGAAGGAACGAGGCAAATGTAACAAGAGTGTTGACACGGGGTAAGACATTTGTGTGGGGGTTAGGAACGATAGTGGCACTGAACACTGCTGAGCTTAGACGTTAGTGGCACTGGACACTGCTGAGCTTAGACGTTAGTGGCACTGGACACTGCTGAGCTTAGACGTTAGTGGCACTGGACACTGCTGAGCTTAGACGTTAGTGGCACTGGACACTGCTGAGCTTAGACGTTAGTGGCACTGGACACTGCTGAGCTTAACACGTTAGTGGCACTGGACACTGCTGAGCTTAACACGTTAGTGGCACTGGATACTGCTGACCTTAACACGTTAGTGGCACTGGATACTGCTGAGCTTAGACGTTAGTGGCACTGGACACTGCTGAGCTTTGACGTTAGTGGCACTGGACACTGCTGTGCTTATACGTTAGTGGCACTGGACACTGTTGGGCTTAGACGTTAGTGGCACTGGCCGCTGCTGAGCTTAGACGTTAGTGGCACTGGACACTGCTGAGCTTAGACATTAATGGCACTAGACACTGCTTCTCTTAGACGTTAGTGGCACTGGACACTGTTGAGCTTTGACGCAATTGGCACTGGACACTGCTGAGCTTTGACGCAATTGGCACTGGACACTGCTGAGCTTTGACGTTAGTGGCACTGGACACAGCTGAGCTTAGACGTTAGTGGCACTGGACACTGCTGTATACGGACCACACTACTGGCACTAGACACTGCTGAGTATAAAACATCATGGATATTGTTTTTAATAATATGGCTGATAGGAAGGTAATATCGTGTTCCATTTTCTACCTTCGTTTTCCTTTATAGTTTGCATTACATTAGCGAGTTTCCAGTCCTGTATTATTTCCTCTGTGTATTGAAAGTGTTGTTGACCAGCTTACTTCTCTTAATGTCGTTGTTACTGCTGCACATCAGGTATATTAGTGGCACTGAACACTACTGGGCATGGAACGTTAGTGGCACTGAGCACTACTGGGCATGGAACGTTAGTGGCACTGAGCACTACTGGGCATGGAACATTAGTGGCACTGAGCACTACTGGACGTAGAACATTAGTGGCACTGAACACTACTGGACGTAGAACATTAGTGGCACTGAGCACTACTTGACGTAGAACATTAGTGGCACTGAGCACTACTTGACGTAGAACATTAGTGGCACTGAGCACTACTTGACGTAGAACATTAGTGGCACTGAACACTACTGGACGTAGAACATTAGTGGCACTGAGCACTACTGGGCATAGAAGGTTAGTGGCACTGAGCACTACTGGGCATAGAACATTAGTGGCACTGAACACTACTGGACATAGAACATTAGTGGCACTGAACACTACTGGACATAGAACATTAGTGGAACATTAGTGGCAGTGGGCGCCGCCTGGCATAGAGCAATAGTGACAATTAACACCGCTGGGTATAAGGCGTTGGGTATATTATACAGTAATGACCGTTATTATACATGCAGTGAATAGTGAGAACTGATACTTGGCAGCAGACAGGCAGCATGTGACACTAAACATTAACAGTGAACAGTGAGAACTCAGCCAAGGCAGCAGACAGGCAGCATAAGGGGCTATTTACTACTTACGAACAGTAAGGTATCTTGACAGTGACCGCTCAGTACCTGACAGTGATGGCTCAGTACCTGGCAGTGATGGCTCAGTACCTGGCAGTGATGGTTCAGTACCTGGCAGTGATGGCTCAGGACATGGTAGTGATGGCTCAGCACTTGGCAGTGATGGCTCAGTACCTGGCAGTTTTGGCTCAGCACTTGACAGTGATGGCTCAGTACATGGCAGTGATGGTTCAGTATATGTCAGTGATGGCTCAGTACCTGACAGTGATGGCTCAGTACCTAGCAGTGATGGCTCAGTACCTGGCAGTGATGGCTCAGTACATGACAGTGATGGCTCAGTATCAGACAATGTTGGCTCAGTACCTGGCAGTGATGGCTCAGTACATGGCAGTGATGGCTCAGGTCTTGGGAGTGATGGCTCATTACCTGTCAGTGATGGCACAGTACTAGGCAGTGATGGCTCAGTGCTTGGCAGTGACGGCCGGGTATCTCACATTAATCACGGGACACGTGACAGTTAACACGTGGTAACGCGCCATCCAGCCTCGGGAAGTGTTGGTACGCCTTATAGTGCACTGTAGTGGGGTCATGGTACTATAGTGGGGTCATGGTGCTATAGTGGGGTTATGGTACTGTAGTGGGGTCATGGTGTTATAGTGGGAATATGGCACTATAGTGGGTCATGGTACTAATAGAAGGAACATGGCACTAGAGTGGGGTCATGGTACTATAGTGGGGTTATGGCACTATAGTGGGTCATGGTACTATAGTGGGTCGTGGAACTATAGAGGGAACATGGCACTATAGTGGGGGTCATGGTACTATAGAGTAAACATGGCACTATAGTGGGATCATGGTACTATAGTGGGTCGTGGAACTATAGAGGGAACATGGCACTATAGTGGGGGTCATGGTACTATAGAGGGAACATGGCACTATAGTGGGTCATGGTACTATAGTGGGTCGTGGAACTATAGAGGGAACATGGCACTATAGTGGGGGTCATGGTACTATAGAGGGAACATGGCACTATAGTGGGGTCATGGTACTATAGAGAGAACATGGCACTATAGTGGGATCATGGTGCTACTGTGAGAACGTGACATAATGGAAGCATGTAACTATAGTAAGAACATGTTACTGTAGTGAGAAATATAACTATAGTGAGAATATGGCACGACCTTGGCATCATATATCTATAGTGAAAACATGGCAATGTAATGAAAATATATAACTATAGTGAGAACATGCCACTCTAATGTGAACATTTAACTATAGTGAGAACATGGTACTAAGATGATAGCATAAAACTATCGTGAGAACTTGTTACTATAGTGAGAGTATATAATTATTGAAAGAACATGGCTCCATATGGCAGCATATAACTATAATAAGGACATAGCACTATAATGGCAGCATATAACTATAGTAAGAACATGGTATTATTGTGGGAACGTATTTACTGAGCTGAGAACATGGCACTACTGTGAGAATATATAATTGTAGGGAGAACAGGTAACTGTAGTGAGAACAGGTGACTACAGTGAGAACAGGTAACTATAGTGAGAAGGGGTGACTATAGTGACAACAGGTAACTATAGTGAGAACAGATGACTATAGTCGGAACGGGTAACTATAGTGAGAACAGGTGACTATAGTCGGAACAGGTAACTATAGTGACAACAGGTGACTATAGTGAGAACAGGTAACTATAGTGAGAACAGGTGACTATAGTGAGAACAGGTAACTATAGTGAGAACATATGACTATAGTCGGAACAGGTAACTATAGTGAGAACAGGTGACTATAGTCGGAACAGGTAACTATAGTGAGAACAGGTGACTATAGACGGAACAGGTAAATATAGTGAGAACAGGTGACTATAGTGAGAACAGGTAACTAAAGTGAGAACAGGTGACTATAGTGAGAACAGGTAACTATAGTGAGAACAGATGACTATAGTGAGAACAGGTAACTATAGTGAGAACAGGTGACTATAGTGAGAACAGGTAACTATAGTGAGAACAGATGACTATAGTTGGAACAGGTAACTATAGTGAGAACAGGTGACTATAGTGAGAACAGGTAACTATAGTGAGAACAGGTGACTATAGTGAGAACAGGTAACTATAGTGAGAACAGGTGACTATAGTGGGAGCAGATAACTACAGTGAGGGCAGATAACTACAGTGAGGGCAGGTAACTACAGTGAGGGCAGGTAACTACAGTGAGGGCAGGTAACTACAGTGAGGGCAGGTAACGACAGTGAGGGCAGGTAACTACAGTGAGGGCAGATAACTACAGTGAGGGCAGGTAACTACAGTGAGGGCAGGTAACTACAGTGAGAACATGATTACTCTGTAGGTGAACACGTCACAGATGAGAGTGGGCATCAGGGCAGTAGTACACACGGGACACGTAGCATTACGTCGCGGGTCATGATGATACGGGAGGTACGTCAGCGTGTGCCAGCGAGCCTCGGTCACACCTTAACTGGGATTTTGGATCGTGATGAGGTCCAAGGCTGGAGGGTGTGTGTGTGTGTGTGTGTGTGTGTGTGTGTGTGTGTGTGTGTGTGTGTGTGTGAGCAGCAGTGGCTCTGGTGTGAGCCAGGATGAGATGATTGGTCCCCACTGGTCTGGACCTGACACCACTGACGGAATATTCCGCGGACGTTTCTCTTCTCCGCCTCACGCCGGGCGGTGTTGGCCCCAATACATGGCTGCTGACGCTGGCTGGCGTGACACTGGCTGCCATGATGACGTGCTGAGCCTGGGGTAGATGTGAACCACAACGGTGACGTGATGGTGGAGTCAGACGCCACATTATCGTCCACGTGGGAAGCTCGAGTGGGCAGAACCTGCGAGGGGAGAGGAGAGAGGGAGGGGTGGGCAGAACCTGCGAGGGGAGAGGAGAGAGGGAGGGGTGAGCAGAACCTGTGAGGGGAGAGGAGAGAGGGAGGGGTGGGTAGAACCTGCGAGGGGAGAGGAGAGAGGGAGGAGTGAGCAGAACCTGTGAGGGGAGAGGAGAGAGGGAGGGGTGGGTAGAACCTGCGAGGGGAGAGGAGAGAGGGAGGAGTGAGCAGAACCTGTGAGGGGAGAGGAGAGAGGGAGGGGACAGGGTTAACACAGCTCAGTAGTTGAGGGACCTGCTCGACGCTTCTCAAGATGTCGTCTAACTTTACACATTAATTTCTTCTCGCGTCATCAAGTGTTTGGCGGTACGAACGGTGGACGCATGAGACGCAGGCACGCGTCATGAGTGCACTGGTCTGTGAGGGCGAGTGCCATGCACGCCTGATGCATGACTTGGTATAACAGATAACCCTGGCGTCTGTCACCAGAACCTGAGGCAACCCCAACACGGTGGCAGGGTGAGGGAGGTCGTCCTTGGCGGGCGGCGCGGCGCGGCGCAGTCAGTCAGTCTTCTTGCTGTGACCCACCCATCCTCCTGCCTCACCGTGTAGCAGGCAGCCTCCCCCTCCCTGTATGTGTGTGTGTGTGGCTACCATCGTACCCTCCCTGCACCACTCCTCTATAAATGTATACAGTGCTGTACGACCCAGGCTGATGAACTAGCGGGGTGAATCATGGCGCAGGTTACAAGTGAATTACCAGTGTTATTACACAGGTTGTGTTGTACTGTGTGAGCCGGACTTGTGGTGTGCGCTGCTTACGTACCGGATGAACGTTTTGCTACACCCTCAGTGAAGTATTCAGATCTGCCCCGTTATTAGTGTAGTTAACGTTACATGTGGAAAACATTAGATAGAAGTAAGAGGTAAAGTTTGGCTGTTAACGTAAGTACAAAGTCACTCTTTATATAAGGCCATCAAGGGTGAATTACTAGAACTGCGTGATAAAAACTGTTCAGGAAATCTGTATATATAAGTTTATACCGAGTGTCGACGATTCACACTTGAAAAGCTGTTTCTGTATGATGTGTTACCACAAGTTGCTGCAGTAAGTGAAAAGAGGAAGGAAAGTGTTGTGCCGTGGTTGTATTACAGGGTTGTAGAGGGTGGTGTGTGTCTGGCATCACGCTACCATGTCCTCAAGAGCACCAGGGGGGCGGAGTGTGTCACCAGGGGTCCTGCTCGGTGCTGGACACGACTTGCCCTGCCCCTGCTGTGACCACCTCCACCCCGAAGTACTTAATCAATCCGTCGAGTGTCACGTCCCCACACACGTAGATACGAGTTGTCGCAACTCTAAACATTCCTTATGTGATGAATCCAACATCCCTGAGCCACCCTCGGACTCTGAGTGCCACATCCTTGACCTACAGGAGGATAGTGATGGGAGTCATATCCCCAAATACCCTCTGAGTGCTGACCTCCATTTGCATCAGTTGCCCAGGGTTCCTGCTGCTGGTAAGCATAATACTGGAGATGCTGTAGACGGTGGCTGCCACATCCCTCACCTCTCGGAGGGTAATAAGGAATGCCACATCGTTAAAGAACCTGTGGTGACGGAGCGCCAGTCTCCAGACACATCCTTGCCCTTGGAACTCTTCACTAGACTGGCTGTACACGAGTCCATGGACGACCTCGACATCGACCTCAAGGATCCACTCTCGCACGCTGATGATGGCGCCGCAGGACCATTGCTTGGCGCTGGGGAAAACCACCACCACGACGATGATGATGACGACGACGACGACGACGACGAGGTAGGGGATATCGGGGCGGGTTACGAGGGCGATGATAATGATGACGGTGACGATGATGATGATGACGATGATCGAGACGACAAAAAGGGGAAATGTGACAATGTTGTTTTCTACGTGGGGAATGAAGATATATTTGACTTCGAGAGGGGCAATGACTTCGGTGAGCAAGACCATTATGACGATGACGATGATGTTGAGCTCTTCTTGAACAGCGACGACCACCAAGGCGTCAGCAATGACGACTATAACACGGACAGCAGCCCCATAGCTGATGACATGTTGGAGGTGGCGGGGCCGCTACTGCAGCGAGGCGTCAGGTCCTCCCTTGGGTTCCCCATGAACTCAGCCATTGCCCACCTCCTGCTCCCGTTGCAGCCACTCATGAGAGTCCTTCCCCCAGAAGTCGTCAGCGAGGTAGAGGGACTTCAAAAGTTGTATCCGGGGATTTCCAAGGAATACCTCACGACTCTGTGCGACTTTGGTCTACTGGAGGAGGTGTCGCCGTCAGAGTCGACCACTCCCACATCCACCCTGCCCAGAGCCCCTGTCATATCCCTCAGCAGAAACTCCCTCGGAGGCCGTAGGAGGTCGCGCTTCAGTAGTGACGTGCTGGCGGACCAGGGCTCCATATACAGCACCCCCTACGAAACCATCACCAACCACTCGGAGTATAGGGCCACGCCTTCAGTGCGCGGCCTGTTCCTCACCAGTCCCGCTAGCCCAACGCCCGCCACCACCAGCAGTCCAAGAGAACGGAAAAGAAGTCGGTTTTGGCTGCCTGGTCAGCTTCTGGAGGTTCGTAGACTCCAGCAGTGATTCATCATATATTTCTTGCCCACAGTATATTATGCCAGTATCTATCTTACACTGTTGTTTGCTCCTACATGCCTACCATGTTGGTCACAACGTTTCGTTATCAGGAAAGATGTACAGGGCTACATTAGCACGTTGTATCATATATCGAAATGTGTAAAGGTATTTCCATATTGACGTTGATGCGGTATTGTTGCTCAGAGTAAGTGGCAGTTTCTGGTAGACTATGACTTGTCCACCGGGTCAGTGAAGTGCATTGCACCTTACACCTCCAAGTGGGGCTTTCACTGGGAATGAGATCTTTTTTTTATTTGCCGCATGGGCGGCGAGTTTATAGTGCCCTCCTGCCCTTGGTGTGGGCGGTGGCGCTAAAGAGGATACAGAGTACACAAAAGAGTCCAGCGACTGGTGGGCCTCACTGATTGAGGAACATTGAATAATATTTTTTTGTTTTTCTTTACCAGCAGCTTACATAGTTTGTGAACTGTGTACAAAAACTTATCAACAATGACTAGATTACTTACCAAGATATGTAAACACAAGAATCTCTTACGGCAAAAATCAAAATCAAGATAAGATACCTTTCACGTGTCTGACATTGGGATCCAAAGGAATGCAAACAGCAGCAGACTATTGACTCCTTTCGAGGTTGTTTGTAGTAGTGGAAGATACCAACAACTCACAGATGAGTGTAGTAAAAGTTAGACAGTGTATAGATAAGTCAGAGAGAATAACTTGTAAATGGTCAATATGACTAAGGAGGAGCAAATAATGTTAGTTGTGGACTTGAAGCAAAATATTTATGAAGTGTATTTTTAAACGTATCTGTAGTTCTGCTTTCAACCATTGTAAGTGACACATCATTCCATATGTTAACAATCCCGTTGAAGGAAAAGTACTTCCCATCATTCGAGGTAAAACGTTTGCCCAAGATTTTGCATCCATCACTACGAGTGAAAGCAGACGAATCAAATCCCAAGTAGCTTGTTAGATCGAGATCATCAAAACATTTGATAATTTTGCATACTTTTATAAGATTACCTCTTAACTTTCTCTTCTCTAAGCTAAATACATTCAAGTCGTTTCATCGACTCTCGTACGATTTGCTACTCAGCCTGGGAATCATCTTGGTAGCTCGACACTGTACTCTCTCCACTCTATGTCTTTTCAGGTAGGATAAGCAAAACTGAACACAGTATTCAAGATAAAGACGAACGAATGAATTTCAGTAAGTAAGGATGATTTCCCCGGACTTAAATTCGAAAGCCTTACTTAATGAATGCAAAAATTTTGTGTGTTCTTTTCGCTGCTTTTGTGCACTCCTTACTCAGGTTTTAAGTCATCAGAGAGTATTACGCCCGTCTATTTTTTTTTTTTTTCATTTACCTTTTGCAGTTCAACAGAATTCATACTGTGACTTGCCTTTTCCTTTTTGTAAAACTTTGTAATTATCGATATTAAGATTCTCTTGTCACCTGTGATCTCAGTCCATCAGTTTGTCTGTCAATTTTAAACTGTAGACGGTCAAGTTCATTTGATTATTTCATTTCTCAGCTGCGTATCAGTATCGAACTTTGATATATATATATATATATATATATATATATATATATATATATATATATATATATATATATATATGTATATATATATATGTATATATATATATATATATATATATATATGAGAGAGAGAACAGGCCCCAAGACTGAGCCTTGTGGCACTCCACTTGTTGCGTCTAACCATTCTTTGTTTACGGCCAGTCATCCATTTTCATGTCCACCGAAGTACAACATCATCAGTGCTATGTGACTCGATTTTTGCTGGTAACCTTTGATACGGAACTTTATCGAATGCTTTTTGAAAATCAAGATTGATGATATCAACTGCTTTTTTTCGAAATACTTGTTGATTATATCATAAATCAAGTGGATGTATTCGACAAGAGCGATTTCGCCGAAGACCATGCTCATTGAGAATCGTTTATCGAGTGGTGATCCTCTAAATGGTTTACATTTTTTGTCTCAAATGATGGTGCCTACAAGTTTCTAACTACTGACGTTAAGCTAATTGAACAATAATTTCCGGGGAATGATTTATTACCTATTTCTCGAATACCGGTGTTGCATTAGCAAACTTCCATTCATGTGGAACCTTTTCCGTAGCAAGTGACCTATTGAAAAGGCAGTTGAGGGCATAACTGTCTCATTTTCGCCTCTTTCATTGTCCTGGGATAAAACTTATCGGTATGGGATAAAACTTCATGGTATGCCTCCAGCTTTTATGTTAGTTGTTGCAGAACGTTCTCCTCTCTTATCAGTAAAACTGGATTAACGAACATGGGTTGTGTCTTCCATCGTAAATACAGATGCATAAGGGTCATTTGGAATTTATGCCATGGCTTCTTTGTCTTGAACCAATTGACCGTTTTCCTTAATTGAAAGACCAATTAACTCGGTAATGATTCTCTTGCTTCTGACATGACTGTAAAACTCCTTCGGATTTCTTTGGTTATATTCAGCAGTATGTTTATCATATTGATGGTTACATTCTCGTATAACTTTGTCAGTTTCCCTGCGCAAATTTTCACACCTTACTTTGTTAGTTGGTTAATGGTCTCTGAGTTTCTTATAATGCACTTTCTTAGGCAACAGGCACTTTATCATTTCACCGTTGTATCATCTTAGCTTCGTTTTGGAAACAGACCTGCAACTACTACACATTAGCACATATGTTCCCTCTACTGCTTTGAAGGTTTTACTGAAGCTGTTCCACATATTTTGTTGTATTTAGTAAGAATCATTTTTGGACTCACTACTTCAAGTATATAGTGTTGTTATAGGGTGTGTAGCCCTGTTGGCGAAGATTACATTTGATTTGTTCACTGTCAACAGGAGGAGCAAACTCCCATGAGTATCTATAGCCCAGTCTGAGTCTAGCAACAACAACATCAAGTTGTCTGCTGATCATGTTGGTTGAACTTTATCTACGTATGATTCTTCCTGCATGATAGCTACTCTACGTATGATTCCTCTTGCATGATAGCTCCTTTATATATGATCCTTCATGCATGATAACTTATCTATATATGATTCTTCCTGCATGATAGCTCCTCTATATATGATTCTTCCTGCATGATAGCTCCTCTATATATGATTCTTCCTGCATGATAGCTCCTCTATATATGATTCTTCCTGCATGATAGCTCCTCTATATATGATTCTTCCTGCATGATAGCTCCTCTATATATGATTCTTCCTGCATGATAGCTCCTCTATATATGATTCTTCCTGCATGATAGCTCCACTATATATGATTCTTCCTGCATGATAACTTATCTCTATATGATTCTTCTTGCATGATAACTTATCTCTATATGATTCTTCTTGCATGATAACTTATCTCTATATGATTCTTCTTACATGATAGTTTTATGGTAGATGGATCCGCTTGTGTTGATTGCACTTTGCCTGAAAGATTTTGTTCTTTCTTGATTTTCTGTTTCAAGGCTGCTTGCAGCCAGACCCAGGGAGTAATCAACCTTGTCCTTCAAGACAGAAGTTTTTCTTAGTTCATGATCCTGATATTTGGGTACTTCCAAAGGCGTCATGTTGGTTAGGGTTGGTTATTGGAATGATGAGGTTATTTTGCCCAGGAGGAAGGCAGAGCTTCTGCCACACAGCTCATGTTGTACAGTGCAGAAGAGGGCTGCCGGGGACGTTGCATGGGAACCGTAAGATTTCGTAGATGATACCAGCCTTTCCTGGGAACGTAGCTTTGGCCTTAGTGAGTGCTGCGTCAAAATGAAATTTACTGAATAGAATATTGTGGTCATAATGATGTGGTCATCATGCCCCTCGTTCATCATGATGTGGATTTATTTATGTTTATGTTTGATATGTAGCGTAGCCTGCACCTCAGACGGTAGATTAGCACAACAAGACGTAGAAGCCTAGGTGTGAAATGTAGTTCGTTGGCTCTTTAGAAAGGGTTTGGATGAGGGACTTGACTGGTTTTCCTGCCCGCAATTTTGTTGATGTGTTTCGACGCCCTGCGGTGAGGAGGAGGCGTATTTAGTCCATAAACGAATGTGTCTCAGATTCTCTTAAGTTCAGTCATGCGCTGCCGGGCAGTTGCCTAAGGCAGACTGGATCCTTTTTAGCGTTTCTGTAGCGTTATTACCCATTGGCTGGTTCAAGACTTTCAGCGAGAGACTGATATATTTTTGAGTTGTGGATCATTATAGTGGGCATGATGCCTCTTGTGGTAAGGCCATTGACATGAGTGGGGCCACATGTGACGTGAAGGTGTCAAGGGTTAGGGGGACTCCGGCTGGACGCTTCCAGGCCGGTAGGTCGTCAGTGAGTAACACCGAGTGAGTGAGAGAGTGTGAGCTGTGACAACATAAAGGTGTCGAGGGTGTCTACTGATCCTGTTAGTGGAGCATATATATATATATATATATATATATATATATATATATATATATATATATATATAATATATTTTTGCTTTGTCGCTGTCTCCCGCGTTTGCGAGGTAGCGCAAGGTAACAGACGAAAGAAATGGCCCAACCCACCCCCATACACATGTATATACATACGTCCACACACGCAATATTACATACCTACACAGCTTTCCATGGTTTACCCCAGACGCTTCACATGCCCTGATTCAATCCACTGACAGCACGTCAACCCCGGTATACCACATCGATCCAATTCACTCTGTTCCTTGCCCTCCTTTCACCCTCCTGCATGTTCAGGCCCCGATCACACAAAATCTTTTTCACTCTATCTTTCCACCTCCAATTTGGTCTCCCACTTCTCCTCGTTCCCTCCACCTCCGACACATATATCCTCTTGGTCAATCTTTCATCACTCATTCTCTCCATGTGCCCAAACCTTTTCAAAACACCCTCTTCTGCTCTCTCAACCACGCTCTTTTTATTTCCACACATCTCTCTTACCCTTACGTTACTTACTCGATCAAACCACCTCACACCACACATTGTCCTCAAACATCTCATTTCCAGCACATCCATCCTCCTGCGCACAACTCTATCCATAGCCCACGCCTCGCAACCATACAACATTGTTGGAACCACTATTCCTTCAAACATACCCATTTTTGCTTTCCGAGATAATGTTCTCGACTTCCACACATTCTTCAAGGCTCCCAGGATTTTCGCCCCCTCCCCCACCCTATGATCCACTTCCGCTTCCATGGTTCCATCCGCTGCCAGATCCACTCCCAGATATCTAAAACACTTTACTTCCTCCAGTTTTTCTCCATTCAAACTCACCTCCCAATTGACTTGACCCTCAACCCTACTGTACCTAATTACCTTGCTCTTATTCACATTTACTCTTAACTTTCTTCTTTCACACACTTTACCAAACTCATCACCAGCTTCTGCAGTTTCTCACATGAATCAGCCACCAGCGCTGTATCATCAGCGAACAACAACTGACTCACTTCCCAAGCTCTCTCATCCCCAACAGACTTCATACTTGCCCCTCTTTCCAAAACTCTTGCATTCACCTCCCTAACAACTCCATCCATAAACAAATTAAACAACCATGGAGACATCACACACCCCTGCCGCAAACCTACATTCACTGAGAACCAATCACTTTCCTCTCTTCCTACACGTACACTTGCCTTACATCCTCGATAAAAACTTTTCACTGCTTCTAACAACTTGCCTCCCACACCATATATTCTTAATACCTTCCACAGAGCATCTCTATCAACTCTATCATATGCCTTCTCCAGATCCATAAATGCTACATACAAATCCATTACTTAGATATATCTTTCTTTTTTTTCGTACTATTCGCCATTTCCCGCGTTAGCGAGGTAGCGTTAAGAACAGAGGACTGGGCCTTTGAGGGAATATCCTCACCTGGCCCCTTTCTCTGTTCCTTCTTTTGGAAAATTGAAAAAAACGAGAGGGGAGGATTTCCAGCCCCCCGCTCCCTCCCCTTTTAGTCGCCTTCTACGACACGCAGGGAATACGTGGGAAGTATTCTTTCTCCCCTATCCCCAGGGATAACTTAGATATATATATATATATATATATATATATATATATATATATATATATATATATATATATATATATATATGTTTATTACTTTGTCGCCGTCTCATATATATATTCCTTTCTTACCACAAGAAAATGAAACACGATAGATAATTTCCCGTGTCCACTTTCCTGTAATGATCACACCATCAGAGGAAATACAGAAAAGAAATATAACAGTCGGGTTAATGCTGTTGGAAGGGAGGGTAAGCTGTTAATGACAAGAAAATAACTTACGATGAGCCTCTATCTCTTAGAGACAGTAACATATTTCAAGGCAGTGAGAAGAGTGAACAGATTAGTTTGGAGAGCTGATAACTAACTGTTATCGCCACATTCCCCAGTGTACAGAGGAACCGCCAGTGTAACAGCAGCTACAGTGAGTGGCTCGCTGTACAGACTCATCTGTGTATACACTTTTCTTCTCGAGATCTTATTCAGTGATGATGGTAATACTGTGAGTAAGGGCGTCCCATTTGACTCGCAGCGTCAGCTCAGCTTGTGTCCCTTGCAGACGCTCGGGGAGAAAGGAGAGAACCGAGTGAAAGGGATTGATTTCCCACGAGGCAAGAGAGGGCAGCTGAGGGGTCTCACGTGGTGAAGTTCATGGACGCCATTTCAGTGGCGATTTGGGTAATCCACTTGGAGGAAAGTCTCCCGATGGAGGAGCGAGTCTGGAGGGTGACTGTGCGCGGATTGCGGATGCTCTCGTCTGAGCGCCCGGACACCAGGAAGAAGACTGACCTCAGTGTTTCTGATTCCGAGGACAAGAAGTTATTTATTGGTGTATTTATTGGTGTCTGTAACTTTAAAGGTGTTTCTGGGCAGCTGAGAATGATTAGTAATGCCGTGTTTTGCTTATGCTTAAACCCTGGATGCCCTTAGAGTTTTCCTTTTTGCATAAGTTGCGATTAAATGACATCAGAGAGTATTGTGGCATCTTTCTTGTTCTTAATATAATACCAGAACCTTGATGATCAGGAACATAGGGATTTCTACCACAGTAGACATGCTCTCTGTCTGTTAGTAGTTCCCTCACATCCAAGAAAGTCTTGTACTTTATGAATTTCAATCATTTTCCCAAACACTTGAGGTGAATTTAACTGGACGGTAATTCACTGTGTATGTCTGACCAACTTTCATGATAGTTTTGAGTGACACACGAACCAGTCTTCAAGGACTTCCTGTGTCGTCATTAATTCACGGAACATTACCATGAGCAGAGAACATCCTCATGGTAGGTAGCCTTAGTTTCTTGATCTACTGGCTTCAACTCATGATGATTATGAAGACATCACAACTGCATCACAATTACATCACAACTTTCAGTAGCATCGGTTGAATTCCGTCTGTGATTCATAAGGTTCTTTGTGTTCCCTACACATTAAAAGATGTTCCTTGTTACGGTTACCGAAGGGAAAGCCATATCTGTCACTTGGGTCATCACTTGGGTTATGGTTCTGATAAAGGTTCTGTATTTTGTGATGTTTTATTCAACATGTATTTCTTTGTAGAACTCTTTAGGCTACTTCTTGATTTCACTTGACTGTTCTGTAATTCTTTAGCTTATTCCCGCGATTCATTTGACGAGGTTTATAAATGCAACCATCTTTTGGTAAATGGCATTTACCTTCCTGCCATTTGGTTCTTGAAACCTTAGATCCATTCATGTTAGCCTCTGCCTTCCAATTTGTCTTAGTTTCTCCTCTTAAGCATTTTATGTCCGTAATTTTCTTTGTATGATTCAACAACTAATCATCAGTTGGCTTTATATCCAGAATTCTCCGTGTTCTTTTCCTTTTATATAATCAGTTTACTGTAGCTTAGACTTTCCATCAAGTCTGTTGTGATGATTAACACTGATCACGTCTAGTATATTGATACCTCAGGTTGGTTTATATATAGTTTGATGAAGAGGAAGGAACCTCCAATTACCCTGGCTTCTGTACTTCACATTTTAATGTATCAAAATACCTCTCTTCTGCTTTTCTGATGTTGGTGTTTCTGGAGGGATGTGAACACTGGATTTCTTCCTTTGGTTTAGCGGGTTCTGTAAACCTCCAGAGTTTAAGTGGGTATTTAGTGTTGATATCAAAATATAAGGAATGGCGGCCGTTGTTTTTTTGTGCAGTGTCAGGTGTAAGAACAGAGAGACGTTTCATTGTAATCTATGGAACACTTGCTCCTTTCATCTTCAGCCAGACTTGATGAACCCCGAGATCTCTTTCTGCAGTCTACCTCTTCGCTGATAATAGATATCAGTGAAGTACTTGTGTAGCCGTGATGTCGAGATATTGATAGTCTGTATATGCATTACATATGTTGGTAAATTTTTGCGGTGTATTGCAGTTCTGCAGCTGAAAGAACATTCCTGCCCACATTGCTAGATTCCATAACTTCGTCTTTAGTCGTCAAATGTGGAGGATTTGTTGTGTGTATATTATCTAAATTGTTTAGTTATTGTGAAAACTTCATTTAGATCTCCTTAGAGTCTGCACTTTGATTTAGAGAAAATTACCTCAGGTCTCTCAGCCTTTCTTCACAAGACTTGTTTGTGAATGACGGAATTAGGTTTTTACGTTTCTCTGAATTCGTTTTAGTTTTTCTTTATCTTTGATGAAGTTTGTTGGACAGAATTGAGCACTGTTTTTCCGATGAGATCTGGCCCGGGGGATATAGAGTGTTGAGTATTGTATCCTTCGTTGTAAAGTTATCATTTCCTCCTCTGAAAGTTTTCATCCTGTTGGCTTTTACGTGAAGCCAGGTATTGTTTTTCGAACTTACAGTCTTTACTGATAACCATTCCAATGTCTTTTCTTCTTTCTCTGTTAATAGTTTGACGAATATATTCATGATCAATGATTTTATCGCGAGATTTCACTACTTTGAATGAGCCATGTCTCGGCCCACTCTGTCAACTTAAGTGTCTTAAGTCTAAATAACTTTGAATGTTTAGAAAGTCCTCCTTCAATTGATTGAGGTATATCTCCTAATTTCATGACATCGGCAGGTTCAAAAATGCAACTTGTGAGTTGTGTCTGCAGATCAGTGATACAGATAATGAATAGCATGGGTTCCAGCAGCACGACTGCGGTACCCCGCTCGTTGCATTACAGCCACACACACACATGCTTCCTCGGTCATCACCAGCTTTGTTTCCTGAACGTGATCCAGTGCGCAGCTCCCGCGCAGGGTCGAAACCCTTCGAAGTGAGCTTTGATTTTTCTAATCAATCTTGTGTGTAGCATTTGTTGAAACTTTTCTCAAAGTTGATATCTGATGGTATTTTGGATTTTTATTGATTATGTAAATAACTGAATAAATCTGTCATATTCGTAAGATATGATTTTTTATTTAGAAACCCACGTTGTTCATTAGTTATAAGTCCATTATTTCTTAAGAACTTAAAGATTCTATCTTTAATTGTTGTTGTTTCCATTAACTTTCTTAGAATCGAATTATGACTGATAGGACACAGGTCTAAAAACATTCCCTATCTCCTTTATTCAACATTTTTATTACATTAGTTAGTTTCCAGTCTTCTGGCTCTTTCCCTCCTGCACAGATTTGTTGAAAATTTTCGTTAAATTTTTTTATTGTCTTCTGGGAGATATATCGTCAGTACCATATAACTTGCTCGGATCAAACTTTTGTGGATGACGAAGTAGTTCAAAGCAGGAGAGGAAGTGTCATCAGCTGACAGGTTGATTTTGAGAAGAGAGTGGACGAGAAAGAGAATGTAAAGATGAGAAGAAAAATGGGTAAGGTAGGTGTATGGTACGTGTGAGACAACGATATATAGACCAACATTCACTACATGGACGGTGTAAGATGGCTCCGGACGCCGTTAGAATATATATATATATATATATATATATATATATATATATATATATATATATATATATATATATATATATATATATATCCTAGCCGAAGGCAGGTACGTAATTTACCCTTGGTGAGGATGAACAGCGGGTTTGACTGCGGGCCGACTGATGTGAGTTCTTGTCTTAGACCTTCTTACTGCGTGAGACCTTCTCATGTGACGCATTGTGATGGTTTTACACTTTGTCTTATTTTACCCGACTGGCTCTGGCTGCACCTGCTCTCCTCGGGCCGCTTGTTATGAATGCCAGTGTGTGAATCGCCAATAATCTGGCAACGACCGCTCTACGAATCTACAGTAAATGACGAAATTGAGCCATTTTCTCTGCCCGATAATCGACTGACGTGAGACTCTTGAGTGTGTATCATCGTTCAGCTTAAATTTGCCTCCTGTTTAAGATCGTGAAGCAGCAGCAGCAGCAGCAGCACATCTTGGACTGGGTAACTGGTACTGCAAACTGTACAAGAAATTGATAACCTACGTATTTTTGCTCCATTAAGAAGACGAAGTTATGTATACGTGAAGGAGTGAGTTGAAATATGTGATTGATTTGTTTCTAAAAGCATGTTGATGAAGAAGGCAAGTGTTCCAGAATTCCAGTAAAAGGGTTACTCCCTGGAAGCCGAGGCGGCACTCATGGTACAGAAAACGGAGACTCTGGAGAGGGTAGATGTAAGAGGGTGAAAATAGTGGAGATTAGAAGTGATAGTTAAGAAGGATTGGTGTAAACATTACGGAGGTTAGCTCAGCGCTTTTAGTCTCCCCGAGGCAGAACTGGAGACCAGTTGTCTTATCACGGTGTTCGTGGGCAGGTGGAGGAACACTCATCCGAAGGAGTTTGATGGGATCACTCTGCCGTGCTCCGAAAGCACGCCCCTCCTGGCCACCTGCTTGCCAGCCTGCCTGCCTGCTGACATTCACCCCAGGAGTCTGGTGGATCATCTTGCCGTACTGCCAGAGCCATCCTCACCCACCCTGGCCACCTGCCTGCCCTAGATTCTAGCACCGCGCTCCTCACGTCTCACCTCCTACTGCCGTCGCCACCTGAAGTTATGTTGGCGTGGGTGAAGCCTCTCTCATCATCACAGCTAAAGTGACTGGTAGGATGGGATCAAATAATCAAGATTCACAATGGTAGTTAGTGGTCATTACGTCCTGCGGATAAGTGGTGTATCCAGCCGTTCTGATCTCAGAAGGAAGACCTCGGTGTGTTGATGGTAGTGCTCATAAGCAGTGTAGGTTGTAGGTAAACTGAGTGGCAAGAACCCATTGGGTAGGTTTCTTGAGGACCTTCACAGACACATTTGCTTCTCTCGTCGACCTAAAGTCTGAGTGTGTGAGGCTGTTATTCTAGTGAGGATAGTGCATTACGACCTGGATCTTGACGACAAATGCGTCCAGTTGGCTTACCTGTTGTGGCCCAGTGTTTTACTCGTTCCTTGATAAAGACAAGACAATTATGTAATCAATGGTACAGTCACTTCCTACTCATAGGAAGGAATAACGTAATAGCACTTGGGTTAACACTGCAACAGTAGCAGGTTAGAGGTGAGCTGTGTGTGCCAGGGGATCCTGATGTCGCTGTGGGGTACGTGTGAGGGTATGTGGCCACGGACGCCGGAGTACTGCTGTTGGGAGGTTCCTCTAACTTGAAGGAAACCTCCCAGGGAGAGCTTACATGACTCTTCTTTGTATTTAGAAACTGTCACAGTTGCAGTGGTCTGGGTAACGGTAGTTGTATGTCTTTTGTTATAGAGTTGTGGTCAAGATCTTGCGTGTGTTATGGCTGGTTGTGAAGGTTGAAGCTGAGGTGCTGGTGTTCGCCTCTTGACAAGTCCTGTCGTGCCGCATCACCAAACCATGACATATCCCTTGACTCTGACACGCCCTATGGTATGGCTGACTCACCTCCATGGTTCTCCTCCTGCCATAAAGGATTCCTGGGTGACTTGTTGCCATACATCGCCGGCCCGTGTGCCCGGCCAGCCAGCCAGCCAGTGTTCTGGGCCGTCATTGTGGTGATGTGTAAGGTTGCTTCAATCAGGGGCAATCACATGTATTCAGGAGGGATGGGGGCCGTTGTGCAAGTCTTCACCTCCTGCTACTCGCTCCTCCCTCCCTGCTCCCTCTCCCTCTCTCTCGCTCCACGTTCCTCACTCCTCCGTGACTCTCGTTCCTCATTTCGTTCACACTCACCCGTAACTCGTTCTTTCCCTACCGTTCCTTCCTTCCTTCCTTCTAATTCATTTTGAGATAATTGGTGTTCATAGAATGAATTCCAATTTGTCATCGTCCAGTCCTGCTGCAGTGCAAGTGTCTTCAAATAACTCATTAACTAGTTTTCTTATAATTAGTTTTCTCATAATGATGTGTATATCTTGTGTGTGTACACCTGTACCACGGAGGAGGCCATGCATGAACTATTTGAAGGATTTCAAGTGAATTTCTTATCCTCAAATTTCCATCAAGGTATAACTGAGGCCCGACACTGGGCTTGTGTTTGGGCTGTGTTGCCCAAGAAGAAGAAAATGAGGAAATCTAGTTCTGTGTGTTGGACCCTCCAGCCCACAGAGGACAGTAACAAATACCCTTCCTACCATTATCATGGGAATGTCTCTCATGGTGCACATGTGGATGTGGTGGGTGGCTTTATGCCAGCCTCTCATTTCCTCCTGTTCAGAAACTCTGATGATCAGTAGGCGCTTAGTAGTGTTCCAATAAATCTTAACAGATTGACGTAACTTGGTTCGTGATCTGTGTTATGATTATTGGATTTAGAGAGGAAGATCAAGGCTGTACAGCTATATACACAAGTCGTTTATCTCTTGGTTTATGATATTTTGAATTAATAAGCACACTGCAGAATCCATGACTTTCGTATACTGTGAGTAGTTTTATTGTATACTATACCGTAGGTAAATTGATGTATTTGTGGTGCATATATGTAGTACGTGTGATTATATTTATAGATATGATATAGTTTTATAAAACATAATCCCTTGTGACTCTGACTCCCTCAGAATTAGCCGCGAGCTTTCATTAACAAATTTAAGAGCTTGCTCACTGAGCAAAGAGGGTGTTCACTCCTTCAAGAAATACATCATTTCTGGTCTTCTAACAGATGGCTTCTCCTACGAAATCTTTCAGTCAGCCTCTCCTCCTCCATGTCTCCGGCATGATCACTCTAGGAGACGTAGCTCCCAACTGATGAAGCCTCTCCTCTTGGTACGTCACTTTCCTTTAACTTCTACTTTGGATTCTTCCACCCCTTCTATTCCCCTCCCCCTCCACCACCTAGTTGGAAGGTCTTTTAAAGTTCTTCTCCAGACACAGGTGGGCATGGCGTATGGGGTCAGGTGATATAACTCTGCGAAGTGTTGAGGGTATGTGGGTGTCTGGGAGGCATAGAACATCGTGGCGTTACCCAGTTATAAATGACTTGACGGTCGATGAATTACGTCATGACTCTCATAAAGTAAACTGGATCAGACCATTGGATATGGACGAAGTGGAGAAGATGTGAAGGAAGCTCAGTAACACATTGTTTACCCTTGAAGGAGTTGACGTTGTTAGAAAGGCAAGAAGAAGCTGTAAAAAGGGAAGACCAAGTTGGATGGATAAAGAAATGAATGAATCGATTCATCGTAAAGGAACGGCTTTGCAGCGTCATCGACGCCATCTGTATGTAAACATCCAGAACCTCACCCACGAAGCACCTCCCACACACCACCCTCCAGCAAGCCTGCACCACACAGCCCTGCTCCATACCGACACACACACATACGGGACACTGTGTCACCAGATAGGAGGGTCATGGGTTCGCCACTAGGTGGGGGGAAGTTTTGCCACATTCTATGTGTGCCACATTCATAACAAAGTGTCCCGTACATAGCAAGACTCGCTTCGCTCATCAACTTATTTCAGATACGTCGAAGACATACAGGTATCCGTCAGGGATGAGACACACCGTAGCCATCTTAAGACAGATATGGAAGATTACCCATATCTGATATTCACTCATGCACTGAGCCTCAGCAACAAGATAAGATACCATTCCTAGATGTTATGGGGAATGGCAACACTGACTGTTTCGTTACCTCCATTCACAAGAAACCAACAGACCCTGGCCGATGTCTGCTTGCATCTAGGGATGTCCTGAACACTACAAAACCGGAGTCATAAACGCAGTGTTACACCGAGCATACAAGACTCCATCTAACTGCCATGACGTCCACAAAGTAACGCAACGGATCAACCAGATCCTCATCAAGAAAGGCTACGACGACGACTACTTCGACAGACGAGTAAAATACCTCACGCATCACAAACTCACAGCGGCAGAAACTCTGAGCAACACAACACAAAAGATATAGTACTGCAACTAGCTGTCGTCTGCCTGTAAGACAGATGAACACAAACTACGAGTTATTATCTCCAGAAACATCAACCATCATACAACACAAGATGAAGTCAAGTTAGTTATGTATTACAGAGACTGAAAATCAAGCAGCTTCATCATGAGCGACCATAGGTATGAGAATACACACACACGACAAGAATCCAACTAATTCATGTATTCAAATGTCAACAGGGAATCTGTGAATTCTTGACCACGATAACTTACATGGGAAGCAGAACGTGTACACTGTCCAGAAGCCTTACCCTACACCTTCATGAAGGCTGCCTCGAACTTCATGTCACCAAGAAGCGTGACACTGTGACCTTCACACGAGAGACGATTGTTACATCTTGAAGGATGCTGAAGCCCTGGACAAGACAGAAGACTCCCTGGCGCACCTCGCAGAAGCACTAATGATCGAGGAACAACTACGTAAAATCAGCCACCAGACCACGGTCGAAGCCAGGATCCTACAACTACATGTTCTAGCATCACGAGGCAGCCACTGAGCATGCCTTGCTACATGCGGCCACAGGTATTACCCAGCCTCACCCGGCAGTCATGCTCACCTGCTCCACTGGCCGCTCCACACCCTCGTGATTTCATGGATGCCAGTGGAAACGTCGAGACAATCCTTGATGATGCCTTGACCAACCTCCCCAGCCAGGTGAAAAAGAGATAATAGACAACTTGAAAAGATTCAGAAAGAATCTGATCAAAACGCAGTTATCTGCTTCTTTTAACAATATATATATATATATATATATATATATATATATATATATATATATATATATATATATATATATATATATGTATGTATTTTCATACTATTCGCCTTTTCCCGCGTTAGCGAGGTAGCGTTATGAACAGAGGACTGAGCCATTTGGCGTCCTAGCTTCGTCTCTTCGATGTATATCAACTGACTGTTATATTTCTCTCTTGTGTCTCCCCTGATGATGTGATTATTACACGAAAGTGCACTTGGGAACTTTTCGTGTTTCATTTTCCCCGTGGACTTATAGGAATATCTTGATCATGCGCAAAATTGTGAGCCTTTCCAATATATATATATATATATATATATATATATATATATATATATATATATATATATATATATTTTTTTTTTTTTTTTTAATTTTCCAAAACAAGGAACAGAGAAGGGGGCCAGGTGAGGATATTCCCTCCAAGGCCCAGTCCTCTGTTCTTAACGCTACCTCGCTAACGCGGGAAATGGCGAATAGTTTGAAAGAAATATATATATATATATATTTAGAGAGAGAGAGAGAGAGAGAGAGAGAGAGAGAGAGAGAGAGAGAGTGTTAGGTAGGTGTTACCGGACTATGCCTCCTCGATGTTGCACCGAGTCCAGTCTCGTCAAAGTACTTTTCTCCCCCAAAGGAGTCTACATTTCTCTGCTACTGAAAGCCTCGCAGCTTTTGGCTGCAGAAGCCTTTACAAAGAGGTCATAGGTAACCTTTGCTGGAGAACAAGAAAGAATTCAGCTTAGAATCTTCAAGCTTGCCATTGTATTTTAGTCCATTGTCAAGGATACAGAGTCGGTGTTGCTACCAGCAAGATCATGTTTACAAAACTGCTCATTGATTCTGAGGAAGACAAAGTTGTTGATGACCTGAGGAACATGGAATGGTTGACCAAACAAGGGGTTAAGATGAGGTATAAGTGACCTGTCTCTCTACCTGGCTAAGGATCTGAGGTCGGCCACTGTACATCTTCGAACCTTCGTTATTTTCATTAACCTCCCATAGACTCTGACGTAATATATTATCTGGTTTATTCCTACCTTCATTTAGGTTCATGATACTGATAGATTCAGTAAGAGATTATGGTATATCAGTCGTGTCTGTATGTGACACACAAGAGGTATAGTCCGTCATGACTCTGCCTTACTTACTTCTCACATGTTAATAGTTTTCTGTAGGTTTGAAAATGGCACCTACCTCCGGGGCTGTCAGTACATAATATATTCATGGTCTAGATTCCTCACTCCACAGACATGCCATTTTGGCCAACATACACCATTATCACAGCCTCTCGACAGGGCTGAATAAACTCTTATTTTCCATGGATGACGGGCCGTTTTCTTTGATTAAAGAATTACGTATGATGTCTTCATATTTGAGGACGACGTTGATGTTAAGGGGCGAAAAATACTAGTGTGGGGCAAAAATTCCGTATGATAAAGTAGGACCAATTTTTTTTTTTTTTTTATCACCGAAATAAAGTTTTTTATATTACGTCTTGGTAGACTTTGGATTTTTGTTTTTTGCGATATTTATATACAGTGTCTTCACTGCCTGAGTTTTGTCGGATCTCATTTGACTGAGCAGTTGGGTTTCGACTTTTCATACCTGGCTTGAGTGACCTTATCTGACCTAACCTCGCTGCCGCCGCTACACGCCTGCACTCCCTGACCTGACCTGACCTACAGCCGCCTTCCTGGATCGAACTGACCCCCTACCTGTCCTTCTCGACTTGTCTGTGACCATGTCTTCCGATCTGCCCCAAATCACATTTGCCGTCCCTACATGAAAAAAAAAAGAAAACCTGGTTTGAAGTGACCTTAACTCTATCCTAAACGTCATGGGTCACGTCCTTCATCTTCGTAGCCCCTGGGTAGGACTCCTCCTGGGCTCGTTCCTAGCGCAAATCCCTCGGTCTAGAAGCCTGACCAAAGAGTCCTTGACGAACCTGGCCAGGCTCATCCTCTACTGCTACTCACCCAATGGAAATGATTATAACTTACTAGCATCAGCTCTACGTAAACCAGCGTAGTTCCTACGTTTCTAAATCTATTACATAGACGTAGACACTGGTGTCCTTACCTCGAGATGTGGGGCCCCTGTTACATCGAGGCCTGTCTGGCCCTTACACACCCTCAGCCTACTGCTATGGCTCTCTGTAGATACCGTGTCTGTTGTAATCTGTTTTGACGAATCGCACGAGGAACATAACCAAGTTTACCTTCATATCTCAGTGGCAAGTCCACCGCGAACTGACGGGTGCGCTCAGGGCAGGTGGAGTGAACAATACGAGGCCTCGTCTTGCTACTGATCGTTGACCTCATTAATCAAAGAGGGCGCGCCCAGCAGACAGACGTACGTCTGTGACCAAGG
Organism: Panulirus ornatus; assembly: GCF_036320965.1. Taxonomy (NCBI): domain Eukaryota; kingdom Metazoa; phylum Arthropoda; class Malacostraca; order Decapoda; family Palinuridae; genus Panulirus; species Panulirus ornatus. The sequence goes on along the minus strand of NC_092242.1, from coordinate 23,975,134 downwards.
TCAGGGTGTAGTGGAGGTCAGGACGTGGAGTCTGATCCTTATTGATCTTCTCAGTGTAGTCTGGTCGAGTGGAACCTGTGATCTGTGTAATACTATCACAAGTACATACTTGCAGAATTCGCCCCTTTACGTTGCAGTGTTTGTCAATAGAAGTTTTTGCTAATTATTTCTGTCACTTCCAAGAAACACCATCTTGTCAACACCCGCCGTCATTCGAAGGCTAAAGCACCTCTTGTTCCTGCTGACTCCTCGATTTGTTTCCCTGATAGGAGGGTTGTCGTGAGTGTTGGGACGAGAACAGGAACCTTCGGAGTGATGGAGCTACGAGCACCACTGTCCCGTGTGAGAGGATGTAGATGGGTGACATTCTTCCTCACAGTCATGAAGCAGCGTCATGCCCAGCACTCGTCCCTCACAGGCATCCTGGGCGGACAGGTGTTCGTGCCGCCACTCAAACTTCCATCTGTTCAGATGACAGCTGGACATCCCTACTCTGTCATACACGAGACTGAGTAGTGTCTCCCTAGGTTACTATTCTTTATATAAACAGCTTTCTCCTGTGTGGGGGAGGAGGGAGACATCTCACACAAGGCCCACATTCTCTTGTTTGTGGTAACGGTGGGAACTTTGACTATATCAGGCTGATGGACGACAGGAGACGGTGGTTATGAGGCGACGTATTATAAGGCTGTGAGATGACTCTAGGAGAGGAGGAGGTACATTGTGTCTCGTGCTAATTTTAGCCTGAAGCTCAAATTGTGTGTGATTCGGCAGCCCAGTTTACTGAGAAGCTTCACTAAAGTGAAGATGACTCAGTCTGTGTGACTGACGTCGGCCACCTGACTCAGTTCAAGCAAGGGACTGAAGTGTACACAGATGACTGGTACAAGATGCACAGGAAGAGTCTCAAGACTCGTTCATCCTCATCGTCTTCGTGATCAGTGATGAGATGTTGGGAGCCATGTTGGCATATTGTTCTCTCTCAGTCCCTCGATGGTTTCCGAGAGTAAGATGGTAGCTGGGAAAACCTTGTTGTTTTGTATATCAGAATACACACACGCACACACACACACACACACACACACACACACACACACACACACACATATATATATATATATATATATATATATATATATATATATATATATATATATATATATATATCCCTGGGGATAGGGGAGAAAGAATGCTTCCCACGTATTCCCTGCGTGTCGTAGAAGGCGACTAAAAGGGGAGGGAGCGGTTGGCTGGAAATCCTCCCCTCTCGTTTTTTTTTTTTTTTAATTTTCCAAAAGAAGGAACAGAGAAGGGGGTCAGGTGAGGATATTCCCTCTAAGGCCCAGTCCTCTGTTCTTAACGCTACCTCGCTAATGCGGGAAATGGCGAATAGTATGAAAGAAAGAAAAAGATATATATATATATATATATATATATATATATATATATATATATATATATATATATATATATATTTTTGCTTTTTTTTTTTTGCTTTGTCGCTGTCTCCCGCGTTTGCAAGGTAGCGCAAGGAAACAGACGAAAGAAATGGCCCAACCCACCCCCATACACATGTATATACATACGTCCACACACGCAAATATACATACCTACACAGCTTTCCATGGTTTACCCCAGACGCTTCACATGCCCTGATTCAATCCACTGACAGCACGTCAACCCCGGTATACCACATCGATCCAATTCACTCTATTCCTTGCACGCCTTTCACCCTCCTGCGTGTTCAGGCCCCGATCGCACAAAATCTCTTTCACTCCATCTTTCCACCTCCAATTTGGTCTCCCACTTCTCCTCGTTCCCTCCACCTCCGACACATATATCCTCTTGGTCAATCTTTCCTCACTCATTCTCTCCATGTGCCCAAACCATTTCAAAACACCCTCTTCTGCTCTCTCAACCACGCTCTTTTTATTTCCACACATCTCTCTTACCCTTACATTACTTACTCGATCAAACCACCTCACTCCACACATTGTCCTCAAACATCTCATTTCCAGCACATCCACCCTCCTGCGTACAACTCTATCCATAGCCCACGCCTCGCAACCATACAACATTGTTGGAAACCACTATTCGTACAAACATGCCCATTTTTGCTTTCGGAGATAATGTTCTCGACTTCCACACATTCTTCAAGGCTCCCAGGATTTTCGCCCCCTCCCCCACCCTATGATTCACTTCCGCTTCCATGGTTCCATTCGCTGCCAGATCCACTCCCAGATATCTAAAACACTTCACTTCCTCCAGTTTTTCTCCATTCAAACTTACCTCCCAATTGACTTGACCCTCAACCCTACTGTACCTAATAACCTTGCTCTTATTCACATTTACTCTTAACTTTCTTCTTTCACACACTTTACCAAACTCAGTCACCAGCTTCTGCAGTTTCTCACATGAATCAGCCACCAGCGCTGTATCATCAGCGAACACAACTGACTCACTTCCCAAGCTCTCTCATCCACAACAGACTTCATACTTGCCCCTCTTTCCAAAACTCTTGCATTCACCTCCCTAACAACTCCATCCATAAACAAATTAAACAACCATGGAGACATCACACACCCCTGCCGCAAACCTACATTCACTGAGAACCAGTCACTTTCCTCTCTTCCTACACGTACACATGACTTACATCCTCGATAAAAACTTTTCACTGCTTCTAACAACTTGCCTCCCACACCATATATTCTTAATACCTTCCACAGAGCATCTCTATCAACTCTATCATATGCCTTCTCCAGATCCATAAATGCTACATACAAATTCATTTGCTTTTCTAAGTATTTCTCACATACATTCTTCAAAGCAAACACCTGATCCACACATCCTCTACCACTTCTGAAACCACACTGCTCTTCCCCAATCTGATGCTCTGTACATGCCCTCACCCTCTCAATCAATACCCTCCTATATAATTTACCAGGAATACTCAACAAACTTATACCTCTGTAATTTGAGCACTCACTCTTATCCCCTTTGCTTTTGTACAATGGCACTATGCACGCATTCCGCCAATCGTCAGGCACCTCACCATGAGTCATACTTACATTAAATAACCTTACCAGCCAGTCAACAATACAGTCACCCCCTTTTTTAATAAATTCCACTGCAATACCATCCAAACCTGCTGCCTTGCCGGCTTTCATCTTCCGCAAAGCTTTTACTACCTCTTCTCTGTTTACCAAATCATTTTCCCTAACCCTCTCACTTTGCACACCACCTCGACCAAAACACCCTATATCTGCCACTCTATCGTCAAACACATTCAACAAACCTTCAAAATACTCTCTCCATCTCCTTCTCACATCACCACTACTTGTTATCACCTCCCCATTTGCGCCCTTCACTGCAGTTCCCATTTGCTCCCTTGTCTTACGCACTTCATTTACCTCCTTCCAGAACATCTTTTTATTCTCCCTAAAATTTAATGATACTCTCTCACCCCAACTCTCATTTGCCCTCTTTTTCACCTCTTGCACCTTTCTCTTGACCTCCTGTCTCTTTCTTTTATACATCTCCCACTCAATTGCATTTTTTCCCTGCAAAAATCGTCCAAATGCCTCTCTCTTCTCTTTCACTGATAATCTTACTTCTTCATCCCACCACTCACTACCCTATCTAATCAACCCACCTCCCACTCTTCTCATGCCACAAGCGTCTTTTGCGCACTCCATCACTGATTCCCTAAATACATCCCATTCCTCCCCCACTCCCCTTGCTTCCATTGTTCTCACCTTTTTCCATTCTGTACTCAGTCTCTCCTGGTACTTACTCACACAAGTCTCCTTCCCAAGCTCACTTACTCTCACCACCCTCTTCACCTCAACATTCACTCTTCTTTTCTGAAAACCCATACAAATCTTCACCTTAGCCTCCACAAGATAATGATCAGACATCCCTCCAGTTGCACCTCTCAGCACATTAACATCCAAAAGTCTCTCTTTCGCGCGCCTGTCAATTAACACGTAATCCAATAACGCTCTCTGGCCATCTCTCCTACTTACATACGTATATTTATGTATATCTCGCTTTTTAAACCAGTTATTCCCAATCACCAGTCCTTTTTCAGCACATAAATCTACAAGCTCTTCACCATTTCCATTTACAACACTGAACACCCCATGTATACCAACTATTCCCTCAACTGCCACATTACTCACCTTTGCATTCAAATCACCCATCACTATAACCCGGTCTCGTGCATCAAAAATCACTAACATACTCATTCAGCTGCTCCCAAAACACTTGCCTCTCATGATCTTTCTTCTCATGCCCAGGTGCATATGCACCAATAATCACCCATCTCTCTCCATCAACTTTCACTTTTACCCATATTAATCGAGAATTTACTTTCTTACATTCTATCACATACTCCCACAACTCCTGTTTCAGGAGTACTGCTACTCCTTCCCTTGCTCTTGTCCTTTCACTAACCCCTGACTTTACTCCCAAGACATTCCCAAACCACTCTTCCCCTTTACCCTTGAGCTTCGTTTCACTCAGAGCTAAAACATCCAGGTTCCTTTCCTCAAACATACTACCTATCTCTCCTTTTTTCACATCTTGGTTACATCCACACACATTTAGACACCCCAGTCTGAGCCCTCGAGGAGGATGAGCACTGCCCGCGTGACTCCTTCTTCTGTTTCCCATTTTAGAAAGTTAAAAATACAAGGAGGGGAGGATTTCTGGCCCCCCGCTCCCGTCCCCTCTAGTCGCCTTCTACGACACGCGAGGAATGCGTGGGAAGTATTCTTACACCCCTATCCCCATATACATATATATATATATATATATATATATATATATATATATATATATATATATATATATATATATATATATTATCATTGAGAGTACAGTCCCGATGACGCATATCTGATTCCTAAGGAGTTCACCTTTCCCTGCCACTGGAAGTTGCTCAGGAGCCTCTGGATGAGAAGTTCTGGTTTACACTAGAACTCTCTCATATAAAGAAGTTCTGAGGTAATCATAGATACAAGAAGATAAGACTAGGAGGTGTAGTTATGGAAACAATAAGTTCAAACTATGTTTTACTTTTTCCTTTGTTTCGGCCGTTAGTAACCTTCGTCTGAGAGTATGACAACATAGGAAGAAGACAAGCATTTTGTAACCTCTGGAGGTCATTCCCTTTACAGGCAACGTGTTGTTTCCTGATTGGCTGGATCTGTTCATTGGCTCCACCCCATCTCCTCTGCCTGTCCACTCACGTGTAGATCTTCCTCCTTCACCGCCGACTTAGACCAAGACAAGTGTATGCATCTGTATTTCGCGGAATCTACCCCGCTTATGTAGGCTGATTCTAACGTCTTCTGAAACCTCTTACTCGCTCCTTCCTGAAGCATTTCAGCTGTATCCCACTTCAGCAGGTAACTATGTTACTCCACGTGTAACACGGTGGCACTAGGTTTTCTGTGATAACTCAAATTCTTCTTGTGTCTTGCGTTTCTTTTCCCTTAGCCCATTTTCTGTTTCTCCGTCATATGCGCGTTGGCAGAGTTGCATGGTAGATGACACGCACCACCTCCTTGACGTTATCCCTTAGTCTAAGCCTCACCACCTCACCAGTGCCTCTGCCTGATGAGGTGGCAACACTCACACCGGTTTCTTGCTGAGAGTTATAGATGGTCTGGGCCTCCTGGGGTTGTGGACCACTGAGGATCTCTGCCTCTGTAGATGAACTTTTTTTTCTCGTTGATTCGTCTTTCTTTTATCCTCTCTACCGTGTCTTTTAGTCGTTGGGTTCACCTTTGGATATAACCTTATCTTATGAATGTTTCAACAACTTGTCTCCAGTGTATTCCTGGCTCCAGTATCGTAACTCTCTTAGTAATATTTCTACTACAACTCCCGACTTTGTGGGAACACTTTGGTCGAGTACGTTGTGTGTGAGATCGTCTTTGTTCGTCTGTTTTCTGTTCACGGAAGATTTTGGTCCCTGATGATATCCTCATTTGACGGGATTAAAAAAAAAAAATTGGTGGTCCTTCCTTCCTCATTTTCTTCACCTGTGAACTAGATGCTGCCACAAGTGTTTTTGAGTCCTCTTCATTTATTCTCCAAACTTGTCGCTCTTGGAGTAATAACTATAACATTGTCAATATATGTACTATAACATTGTCAATATATGTACTATAACATCGTTAGTATATGTACTATAACATCGTCAATATTGTACTATAACATCGTTAGTATATGTACTATAACATCGTCAATATATGTACTATAACATCGTCAATATATGCACTATAACATCGTCAATATATGTACTATAACATCGTCAATATATCTACATTATGTAGTATCACTGTCCATTACTCTGATCAAACTCACCCTTTAGATTAACACACTAAGGGGTGAACCCACGGCTAAACTGCTGTGGAACTTGTCACTAACCTTTTCTGCTGCTGCTGTAACTGCTCGCATAGCTCCACCCAGTGGCACGTGGGTGACCAGGGCCTTCATGTTAAAATCTGCTCGTTCAGCCTTCCTACCAGATTGGCCGAACTTTTCAAAGACGCTACGTTAATCGACCTTCAAGTGTTTTTAACTGAACTTATAGCTAGCCGCTTGGCAAACATGTATGGCGTACTTCCTGTGTGATAGGTCTCATAGCAATACCCGGTTTGTGAACTTTAGGGAGACTTCTCATCTTAAGGTGTTTGGGTTGCTTCTTCTAAGAGGCTTTATATATATATATTTTTCTCTCTCTCAGTCTTAATTAGAATATTCCTTGCCTCACGCCCGACTTTTCTTACCTCTACGTGGATCCAGTTCGTTTCCTCACATATGTTGCTCCATCATTCAGTAATCCCCATCATCATCATCTTCCCCATCATCTTACTGTCGTAATCGTATTTCTTCATGACGTTTACCCCACCTCCCTTATTGGCTTGCGTTATCACAATATCATTGTTTCCCATAGTTCATCCAAGGCTTTTCAATAACAGTTTGAAACCGACCAATGCTGGGCGTCTGGGAGGGCATCTCAACGTGCTGTCTGGCCTGGAATGATGCCCTTGTCAACCATCAGTATCTTGCCGTCTGTGATTCCAAGTCACGTAGCTCTTCATGTCATCACTGATGACACTTTATGGCAAGGGACAGTGATCCTTCGCACCACTGAGACCCTGGATCATGATTACATCGCTGCATTCATTGATGCAAGCGACCAAGTAACCTCACATTATAATTTGAATGAGTGCGGTAAACTAAGTGGACTCATAGGAATATATATATATATATATATATATATATATATATATATATATATATATATATATATATATATATATATATATATATATATATATATATATATATATAACGTGGCATTTCACGGGAAAAATGACCTAAAGTTTTAAATGAAATGGCCTTTTATTTCATTTTTCTTTCAAATGGGTTTGAAGGCCAGATGTTGAAATCTTGAAAGGTGTGATCACCTCAGAGTTGAGTAAGTACCATGAAGCTGTGATTGCTGTAAGCTTTGAAAGATATCCTTTGTTGGCCTTCAAGGCCGTGTTCTGGTACCCTTGGTTCTTGATTTTGATCCCAAGGTACCTCTATCAAGCTTTGAGGGTGCTAGGTTATCAATTTTGAATGGGTTCCGTGAGTTACGTGTGATCTGTGAGGTTGAGGTGGTGGCATTTGGTGGTCTATAGTGGCCTCGAAACGGCCTTCAGAGCCCACGTGTGGTAGCCTACGACTTGGCCCAGATTTTGAAGTTCCTACATCCAGAATTTAGGGACATCTAGATATGACAGATATTGGAAAGGATCACAATTTTGCGCATGATCAAGTATATTCCTATGAGTCCGCGGGGAAAATGAAACACGATAAGTTCCCAAGTGCACTTTCTCGTTATAATCACATCATCAGGGGAGACACAAGAGAGAAATATAACATTCAGTTGATATACAACGAAGAGACGTAGCTAGGGCGCCATTTGGTAAACATGTGATTCTCGAAGACAGACAACGAGCGTATCATAAACTTATTATATTCCTATGAGTCCGCGGGGAAAATGAAACACGATAAGTTCCCAAGTGCACTTTCTCGTTATAATCACATCATCAGGGGAGACACAAGAGAGAAATATAACAGTCAGTTGATATACAACGAAGAGACGTAGCTAGGGCGCCATTTGGTAAACATGTGATTCTCCAAGACAGACAACGAGCGTATCATAAACTTATTATGTGGACAAGAGGGTGAATTGTTTACAAATTTCATCAACAATAAAGTTATCTAGTTTGTATAGACCTTCACTAATATTAAGATTATAATTCTTTGTGTATTTGACACTAGGAGATTCATTGATATTTCTCGTGGTACTGGAGTTAGAGTTGATAACTGAGATGGCATTGCTCCAGTCAATACAATGTTCATAGTCTTTAACATGGTTTAACAAGGCATTTGATTTCTGTCTTGTTCTCATACTATATTTATGTTGCTTAAGTCTAACAGAAAGATCCTTACCAGTCTGCCCAACATAAAACTTATCACGATTTATACATGGCACTTTGTAAATGCACCCAGGAGAATTTTCTGATGAGTTCCTGATTAAGACATTCTTTATAGTATTATTGTCGCTGAAGACAACATTTACATTAAAGGATTTAAGCAACATTGGAAGTAAAGTAGAATTATCATTAAAAGGGAGAACTAAAAGATTCTTGGTGTCAATAGGAGGTTTGGGCTCAACTCTATAAAATGATTTCTTTGCTAACTTAAGGGATTTATCAATTAAAGCTCTAGGGTACTTTAACTTAGATCCAATAGAATATATCTTCTCAAACTCATCATCAATAAACTCTGGACTGCAAATACGTGATGCCCTTAGGAACAAAGATTGAAATTATGATAATTTAACTCTGTCATGTTGAGATGAGTAATGATGGATATATGAGCATACATTGGTAGGTCTTCTGTATATGCTAAACTTAAACTTGTTTCCTTGCCCGTGGATCAAGTAATCTAAAAATGGTAACATGCCATTATTTTCCTTTGCTACAATAAATTTGATGGAAGGTACTAAATTGTTAAGTAAGGGGAGAAATGTTTGTAAATTTTCATTTGTTGGCCAAACACAAAGAACATCATCTACATACCTAAATCAAATTGCATTAGAAGGTAAGACATCCTTTAGTAATTTTGTTTCAAAAAATTCCATATAAAGATTATTTAGTACAGGTGAAAGAGGGTTACCCATTGCCATACCAAAGTTTTGAGCATAATAATCTCCATTGAATTGAAATACACAGTCTTATATACACAATTTTATCAGTTCAATGAAAACAGACTTTGAGAAAGGTAAATGAATATCATCCAAAACATCAAATGAATATTCTAAAAGGTCCTCAACTGGAACTTTTGTGAAAAGTGAATAAACATCAAAGCTAACAAGTTTGAAATCAAAATTAACACTGATATTGTTAAGCTTGTTAACTAAATCTACGTTGTTCATGATATTAGTATTTGATATCTTACCCACTAAAGGGCTTAGTAAAGAAACTAACCATTTTGACAATTTATATGTGATGGAGCCTGCTGAACTCACCATAGGTGTTGCTGGAAGATTTTTGTTTATGTGTTTTCATAAGTCCATACATATATGGCAGTGAAAGGGACAAAGATGACCAACTTTTGATAAGAGATCGAAGTAACCTAGATTTTTCATTGATAAATCCCTTAAGTTAGCAAAGAAATCATTTTATACAGTTGAGCCCAAACCTCCCATTGACACCAAGAATCCTTTAGTTCTCCCTTTTGATAATGATTTTACTTTACTTCGCATGTTGCTTAAATCCTTTAATGTAAATGTTGCCTTCAGCAACAGTAGTACTACGAAGAATGTCTTAATCAGGAATTCAGCAGAAAATTCTCCTGGATGCATTTATAAAGTGCCATGTAGAAATTGTGATAAGTTTATGTTCGGCAGACTGATAAGGATCTGTTATACTTAAGCAACATAGGTATAGTATAAGAACGGGACAAGAATCAAATGCCTTGTTTAATCACGTTAAAAACTGATCATTGTATTGACTGGAGTAATGCCATCTCAGTTATTAACTCTAAATCCAGTACCACGAGAAATATCACTGAATCTACTATTATTAAATACACAAAGAATTATAACCTTGATATTAGTGAAGGTCTGTACAAATTGGATAACTTTATTGTTGATAGAATTTGTAAACAGTTCCCCTTGTCCACATAATACGTTCATAATACGCTCGTTGTCTCTCTTGGACAATAACATGTTTACCAAATAGCGTCCTAGCTACGTCTTTTCGTTGTATATCAACTGACATATTTCTCTCTTGTGTCTCCCCTGATGATGTGATTATTACACGAAAGTGCACTCGGGAACTTATCGTGTTTCATTTTCCCCGTGGACTCATAGGAATTGATATATATATATATATATATATATATATATATATATATATATATATATATATATATATATATATATATATATATGTATATATATGATCCCAGAGGATAGGGGAGAAAGAATACTTTCCACGTATTCCCTGCGTGTCGTAAGAGGCGACTAAAAGGGGAGGGAGCGGGAGACTTGAAATCCTCCCTCTCTCATTTTTAATTTTCCAAAAGAAGGAACAGAGAATGGGGATAAGTGAGGATTTCCCTTAAAGGATCAGTCCTCTGTTTTTAATGCTACCTCGCTGACATGGGAAATGGCAAATAGTATGAAAAAATAAAAAAAAATAAAAAAGAATATATATAAGTGTTTTAGATATCTGGGAGTGGATCTGTCAGCGGATGGAACCATGGAAGCGGAAGTGGATCATAGGGTGGGGGAGGGGGCGAAAATTTTGGGAGCCTTGAAAAATGTGTGGAAGTCGAGAACATTATCTCGGAAAGCAAAAATGGGTATGTTTGAGGGAATAGTGGTTCCAACAATGTTCTATGGTTGCGAGGCGTGGGCTATGGATAGAGATGTGCGCAGGAGGATGGATGTGCTGGAAATGAGATGTTTGAGGACAATGTGTGGTGTGAGGTGGTTTGATCGAGTAAGTAACGTAAGGGTAAGAGAGATGTGTGGAAATAAAAAGAGCGTGGTTGAGAGAGCAGAAGAGGGTGTTTTGAAATGGTTTGGGCACATGGAGAGAATGAGTGAAGAGAGATTGACCAAGAGGATATATGTGTCGGAGGTGGAGGGAACGAGGAGAAGAGGGAGACCAAATTGGAGGTGGAAAGATGGAGTGAAAAAGATTTTGTGTGATCGGGGCCTGAACATGCAGGAGGGTGAAAGGAGGGCAAGAAATAGAGTGAATTGGAGTCATGTGGTATACAGGGGTTGACGTGCTGTCAGTGGATTGAAGCAAGGCATGTGAAGCGTCTGGGGTAAACCATGGAAAGCTGTGTAGGTATGTATATTTGCGTGTGTGGACGTGTGTATGTACATCTGTATGGGGGGGGGGGGGGGTTGGGCCATTTCTTTCGTCTGTTTCCTTGCGCTACCTCGCAAACGCGGGAGACAGCGACAAAGTATAAAAAAAAAAAAAAAAAAATATATATATATATATATATATATATATATATATATATATATATATATATATATATATATATATATATATATATCCCTGGGGATAGGGGAGAAAGAATACTTCCCACGTATTCCCTGCGTGTCGTAGAAGGCGACTAAAAGGGAAGGGAGCGGGGGGCTGGAAATCCTCCCCTCTATATTTCTTCTTTTTTCCCAAAGAAGGAACAGAGAAGGGGGCCAGATGAGGATATTCCCTCAAAGACCCAGTCCTCAGTTCTTAACGCCACCTCGCTAACGCGGGAAATGGCGAATAGTATGAAAAAAAGGAAAAAAGAAAAAAAAAAAAGAATATATATATATATATATATATATATATATATATATTGGAAAGGATCACAATTTTGCGCGTGATCAAGATATTCCTATGAGTCCACGGGGAAAATGAAACACGAAAAGTTCCCAAGTGCACTTTCGTGTAATAATCACATCATCATGGGAGACACTAGAGAGAAATATAACAGTCAGTTGATATACATCGAAGAGACGAAGCTAAGACGCCATTTGGTAAACATGTGATTGTCCAAAAATCACATGTTTACCAAATGGCGTCCTAGCTTCGTCTCTTCGATGTATATCAACTGACTGTTATATTTCTCTCTTGTGTCTCCCCTGATGATGTGATTATTATACGAAAGTGCACTTTGGAACTTTTCGTGTTTCATTTTCCCCGTGGACTCATAAGACACATATATCCTCTTGGTCAATCTTTCCTCACTCATTCTCTCCATGTGACCAAACCATTTCAAAACACCCTCTTCTGCTCTCTCAACCACGCTCTTTTTATTTCCACACATCTCTCTTACCCTTACGTTACTTACTCGATCAAACCACCTCACACCACACATTGTCCTCAAACATCTCATTTCCAGCACATCCATCCTCCTGCGCACAACTCTATCCATAGTCCACGCCTCGCAACCATACAACATTGTTGGAACCACTATTCCTTCAAACATACCCATTTTTGCTTTCCGAGATAATGTTCTCGACTTCCACACATTCTTCAAGGCTCCCAGAATTTTCGCCCCCTCCCCCACCCAATGATCCACTTTCGCTTCCATGTTTCCATCCGCTGCCAGATCCACTCCCAGATATCTAAAACACTTCACTTCCTCCAGTTTTTCTCCATTCAAAATCACCTCCCAATTGACTTGACCCTCAACCCTACTGTACCTAATAACCTTGCTCTTATTCACATTTACTCTTAACTTTCTTCTTTCACACACTACCAAACTCAGTCACCAGCTTCTGCAGTTTCTCACATGAATCAGCCACCAGCGCTGTATCATCAGCGAACAACAACTGACTCACTTCCCAAGCTCTCTCATCCCCAACAGACTTCATACTTGCCCCTCTTTCCAAAACTCTTGCATTTATCTCCCTAACAACCCCATCCATAAACAAATTAAACAACCATGGAGACATCACACACCCCTGCCGCAAACCTACATTCACTGTATATATATATATATATATATATATATATATATATATATATATATATATATATATATATATATATAATATTATATATATATATATATATATATATATATATATATATATATATATATATATATATATATATATATAATATTTATATATATATATATATATATATATATATATATATATATATATATATTTTTTTTTTTTTTTTTTTTTTTTATACTTTGTCGCTGTCTCCCGCGTTTGCGAGGTAGCGCAAGGAAACAGACGAAAGAAATGGCCCAACCCCCCCCCCCATACACATGTACATACACACGTCCACACACGCAAATATACATACCTACACAGCTTTCCATGGTTTACCCCAGACGCTTCACATGCCTTGCTTCAATCCACTGACAGCACGTCAACCCCTGTATACCACATGACTCCAATTCACTCTATTTCTTGCCCTCCTTTCACCCTCCTGCATGTTCAGGCCCCGATCACACAAAATCTTTTTCACTCCATCTTTCCACCTCCAATTTGGTCTCCCTCTTCTCCTCGTTCCCTCCACCTCCGACACATATATCCTCTTGGTCAATCTCTCCTCACTCATTCTCTCCATGTGCCCAAACCATTTCAAAACACCCTCTTCTGCTCTCTCAACCACGCTCTTTTTATTTCCACACATCTCTCTTACCCTTACGTTACTTACTCGATCAAACCACCTCACACCACACATTGTCCTCAAACATCTCATTTCCAGCACATCCATCCTCCTGCGCACATCTCTATCCATAGCCCACGCCTCGCAACCATACAACATTGTTGGAACCACTATTCCCTCAAACATACCCATTTTTGCTTTCCGAGATAATGTTCTCGACTTCCACACATTTTTCAAGGCTCCCAAAATTTTCGCCCCCTCCCCCACCCTATGATCCACTTCCGCTTCCATGGTTCCATCCGCTGACAGATCCACTCCCAGATATCTAAAACACTTCACTTCCTCCAGTTTTTCTCCATTCAAACTCACCTCCCAATTGACTTGACCCTCACCCCTACTGTACCTAATAACCTTGCTCTTATTCACATTTACTCTCAACTTTCTTCTTCCACACACTTTACCAAACTCAGTCACCAGCTTCTGCAGTTTCTCACATGAATCAGCCACCAGCGCTGTATCATCAGCGAACAACAACTGACTCACTTCCCAAGCTCTCTCATCCCCAACAGACTTCATACTTGCCCCTCTTTCCAGGACTCTTGCATTTACCTCCCTTACAACCCCATCCATAAACAAATTAAACAACCATGGAGACATCACACACCCCTGCCGCAAACCTACATTCACTGAGAACCAATCACTTTCCTCTCTTCCTACACGTACACATGCCTTACATCCTCGATAAAAACTTTTCACTGCTTCTAACAACTTGCCTCCCACACCATATATTCTTAATACCTTCCACAGAGCATCTCTATCAACTCTATCATATGCCTTCTCCAGATCCATAAATGCTACATACAAATCCATTTGCTTTTCTAAGTATTTCTCACATACATTCTTCAAAGCAAACACCTGATCCACACATCCTCTACCACTTCTGAAACCGCACTGCTCTTCCCCAATCTGATGCTCTGTACATGCCTTCACCCTCTCAATCAATACCCTCCCATATAATTTACCAGGAATACTCAACAAACTTATACCTCTGTAATTTGAGCACTCACTCTTATCCCCTTTGCCTTTGTACAATGGCACTATGCACGCATTCCGCCAATCCTCAGGCACCTCACCATGAGTCATACATACATTAAATAACCTTACCAACCAGTCAACAATACAGTCACCCCCTTTTTTAATAAATTCCACTGCAATACCATCCAAACCTGCTGCCTTGCCGGCTTTCATCTTCCGCAAAGCTTTTACTACCTCTTCTCTGTTTACCAAATCATTTTCCCTAACCCTCTCACTTTGCACACCACCTCGACCAAAACACCCTATATCTGCCACTCTGTCATCAGACACATTCAACAAACCTTCAAAATACTCATTCCATCTCCTTCTCACATCACCGCTACTTGTTATCACCTCCCCATTTACGCCCTTCACTGAAGTTCCCATTTGCTCCCTTGTCTTACGCACCCTATTTACCTCCTTCCAGAACATCTTTTTATTCTCCCTAAAATTTATATATATATTTCTTTCTCTTTTCTTTTCTTTCAAACTATTCGCCATTACCCGTGTTAGCGAGGCAGCATTAAGAACAGAGGACTGGGCCTTTGAGGGAATATCCTCACCTGGCCCCCTTCTCTGTTCCTTCTTTTGGAAAATTAAAAAAAAACGAGAGGGGAGGATTTCCAGCCCCCCGCTCCCTCCCCTTTTAGTCGTGTTCTACGACACGCAGGGAATACGTGGGAAGTATTCTTTCTCCCCTATCCCCAGCGATATATATATATATATATTCATATATATATATATATATATATATATATATATATATATATATATATATATATATATATATATATATATATTCTTTTTTATTTTCTATTTTCTTTATTTTTATTTTTATTTCTATTTACATATGTATACGTATGTAAGTAGGAGAGATGGCCAGAGAGCGTTATTGGATTACGTGTTGATTGATAGACGGGCGAAAAAGAGACTCTTGGATGTTAATGTGCTGAGAGGTGCAACTGGAGGAATGTCTGATCATTATCTTGTGGAGACGAAGGTGAAGATTTGTAGAGGTTTTCAGAAAACAAGAGAGAATGTTAGGGTGAAGAGAGTGGTGAGAGTAAGTGAGCTTGGGAAGGAGACTTGTGTGAGGAAGTACCAGGAGAGACTGAGTACAGAATGGAAGAAGGTGAGAACAAAGGACGTAAGGGGAGTGGGGGAGGGATAGGATGTATTCAGGGAAACAGTGATGGCTTGTGCAAAAGATGCTTGTGGCATGAGAAGCGTGGGAGGTGGGAAGATTAGAAAGGGTAGTAAATGGTGGGATGAAGAAGTAAGATTATTAGTGAAAGAGAAGAGAGAGGCATTTGGACGATTTTTGCAGGAAAATAATGCAAATGAGTGGGAGATGTATAAAGGAAAGAGGCAGGAGGTCAAGAGAAAGGTGAAAGAAGTGAAAAAGAGGGCAAATAAGAGTTAGGGTGAGAGAGTATCTTTAAATTTTAGGGAGAATAAAAAGATGTTTTGCAAGGAGGTAAATAAAGTGCGTAAGACAAGGGAACAAATGGAAACATCATTGAAGGGGGCTAATGGGGAGGTGATAACAAGTGGTGTTAATATGAGAAGGAGATGGAGTGAGTATTTTGAAGGTTTGTTGAATGTGTTTGATGATAGACTGGCAGACATAAGGTGTTTTGGTCGAGGTGGTGTGCAAAGTGAGAGGGTTAGGGAGAATGATTTGGTAAACAGAGAAGAGGTAGTAAAAGCTTTGCGGAGGATGAAAGCCGGCAAGGCAACGGGGTTGGATGGGATTGCAGTGGAATTTATTAAAAAAGGAGTAGACTGTATTGTTGACTGGTTGGTAAGATTATTCAATGTATGTATGACTCATGGTGAGGTGCCTGAGGATTGGCGGAATGCTTGCATAGTGCCATTGTACAAAGGCAAAGGGGATAAAAGTGAGTGGTCAAATTACAGAGGTATAAGTTTGTTGAGTATTCCTGGGAAATCATATGGGAGGGTATTGATTGAGAGGGTGAAGGCATGTACAGAGCATCAGATTGGGGAAGAGCAGTGTGGTTTCAGAAGTGGTAGAGGATGTGTGGATCAGGAGTTTGCTTTGAAGAATGTATGTGAGAAATACTTTGAAAAACAAGTGGATTTGTATGTAGCATTTATGGATCTGGAGAAGGCATATGAAAGAGTTGATAGAGATGCTCTGTGGAAGGTATTAAGAATATATGGTGTGGGAGGCAAGTTGTTAGAAGCAGTGAAAAGTTTCCCATCGAGGATGTAAGTCATGTGTACATTTAGGAAGAAAGGATAGTGATTGGTTCTCAGTGAATATTGGTTTGCGGCAGGGATGCGTGATGTCTCCATGGTTGTTTTTAGCTTGTTTATGGATGGGGTTGTTAGGGAGGTGAATGCAAGAGTTTTGGAAAGAGGGGCAAGTATGCAGTCTGTTGTGGTTGAGAGAGCTTGGGAAGTGAGTCAGTTGTTGTTCGCTGATGATACATCGCTGGTGGCTGATTCGGGTGAGAAACTGCAGAAGCTGGTGACTGAGTTTGGTAAAATGTGTGAAAGAAGAAAGCTGAGAGGAAATGTGAATAAGAGCAAGGTTATTAGGTACAGTAGGGCTGAGGGACAAGTCAACTGGGAGGTAAGTCTGAATGGAGAAAAACTGGAGGAAGCGAAGTGTTTTAGGTCTCTGGGAGTGGATCTGGCAGTGGATGGAACCATGGAAGCGGAAGTGAATCATAGGGTGGGGAAGGGGACGAAGGTTCTGGGAGCGTTGAAAAATGTGTGTAAGTCGAGAACGTTATCTTGGAAAGCAAAAATGGGTATATTTGAAGGAATAGTGGTTCCAACAATGATATATGGTTGCGAGGCGTGGGCTATGGATAGAGTTGTGCGGAGGAGGATGGATGTGCTGGAAATGTGATGTTTGAGGACAATATGTTGTGTGAGGTGGTTTGATCGAGTAAGTAATGAAAGGGTAAGAGAGATGTGTGGTAAGAAAAAAGAGTGTGGTTGAGAGAGCAGAAGAGGGTGTTTTGAAATGGTTTGGTCACATGGAGAGAATGAGTGAGGAAAGATTGACTAAGAGGATATATGTGTCAGAGGTAGAGGGAACGAGGAGAGGTGGGAGACCAAATTGGAGGTGAAAAGATGGAGTGAAAATGATTTTGAGTGATCGGGGCCTGAACATGCAGGAGGGTGAAAGGCGTGCAAGGAATGGAGTGAATTGGAACGATGTGGTATACAGGGGTCGACGTGCTGTCAATGGATTGAACCAGGGCATATGAGGCGTCTTGGGTAAACCATGGAAAGTTCTGTGGGCCTGGATGTGGAAAGGGAGCCGTGGTTTCAGTGCCTTATACATGACAGCTGGAGACTGAGTGTGAACGAATGTGTCCCTTGTCTTTTCCTAGCGCTACCTCGTGCACATGCGACGGGAGGGGGTTGTTATTTCATGTGTGGCGGGTTGGCGACGGAATGAATGAGGGCAGACAGTATGAATTATGTACATGTGTATATGTGTATATGTCTGTGTGTATATATGTGTATACGTTGAGATGTATAGGTATGTATATGTGCGTGTGTGGACGTGTATGTATATACATGTGTATGTGGGTGGGTTGGGCCATTCTTTCGTCTGTTTCCTTGCGCTACCTCGCTTACGCGGGAGACAGCGACAAAGCAAAATAAATAAATAAATATATTCACAGCGATGCTGAGATTGTTTGATATCATTTGAATGTTGATAGGCTGAGGAGTGTACAGATATTCGGGCAACACGACAATGCTTTATTTTGTATGTATTGGTATGGCTCAGGAGTAAGAGGTTACTGTAGGTGCAGGAGCAACAGATGCTATACGAGAGGTCACCGCGATGATGGTGCAGGAGTATTGGGTATATATCCTGACACTTCTGAAGGAAGGGATGAGACACCACACAGATCTGTTAGGAAGATGGAGAAGCAGGATTCACATGATGGACTGCTGCTGTTGGAGGAGGTGCCCGAAATGCTCCCGGGCTCAGGGTGTACGACGTGGCAGAGGACCTCAGGCGTCGGTTAACGCATGTGTGTGTGTGTGTGTGAGGGACTCCTTGGCCGCCCAGGTGACGCATGCTGCGATATCTAAGAGATTAGATAAAGGTACCTTTACACTAGACATAGATACTAATGGGATACATAGTTTTCTGTGGGTTAGATTTCCCCCACCCATCCGTTCTGTTCACACTGCAACGAGAACCATCGTCCCAGTCCAGTGATTTTAGTGTAAATAAACATTCCGCCGTGATGGAGCCTGAACAGTGCCTGCTGAAGACTGCCACATTAACTGTCCCAGTGTGTACAGGCAGTTGATGAAGAAGAAGAAAAGGAAAGGCTTTGGGTTCAATAATGGCAACAGAAAATATCAGAGTGTGTCTCTGATGCCGCTCTCTCGTGAACGTTTTCGTTTGAGGGTCAGTTGAGGGTCTGATCATAATATCTTGCTGGATGTATAACTTGAAATAAATGTTTTACTTTCTAAATACACATTTTGTACACATTTAAAAGCACAGCTTTTATAATATCGTGATAGAAGTAGATATTAAAATGGATATGCATGAGAATGATAATATAGTGTCTACACGATTACACTCTTTGTCCGATGGTGCCCAAAGAAAATCCGTTTCTGTGGCTGCCGCTTCCGCCACGCGTTCCTGTGGACGATTGGTACAAAACCAGAGATATCTATGGGTCCGTTGATTTGTATGAATAATGTAAACACGCCTTAAGCCAGGCCGCAGGGCGCTAACTGTGTGAGTGTGGCCCCCGCCGCCAGGCTCGTTGATTGATGTCGTCATCATGTCTGTACAGGTTGGCCATCTTTCGTTGAGGTCGAATGTGTCCAGCTGCTGATCTCGGACTTCAGATTAGGGCAGATGACGTCACACGGGGTTACTGTGTCGGTCGCATAATGTGGTCATTACGGTGTCCAGGCGCGGCGCCCTCACTGTGGTACCGTCAGCCATCCTCACCAGAGAACTGGACCAACACCGAGAAGAAGACTGAACCATACTGCATGTTTATGATTATTGACTCTTGTATATACTCTCTCTCTCTCTCTCTCTCTCTCTCTCTCTCTCTCTCTCTCTCTCTCTCTCTCTCTCTCTCTCTCTCTCTCTCCCTCCTTGGGCAGCGTTGCCGACTGCACACACACACACACACACACCAGCTAGTAGTTAACCAAGTGAGTTATCAAGACGATCCAGTCAAGTCTGTATCATAATGGCTGTGGCATCCCTTAAGAACGAGTGGTCTGTGTGAGGCAGCGGGGTGCACTCAGAGCAACAATGATGGTGGGTGCTCGTGTCTACAGTATGTGTGGGAACGCGTCTTACGTTTTCTATTTCTTTCTTATTCCTAGTGATAGTTCAGGGTTGCATTCTCTCTTCATTTTTTTTCTCTCTCATATCTGATACACAGTTTAAACACAAGTTTGCGTTGTCTGTATTGGTTAATGTGCGTCACATACAGTCACCTTGTATGATGTGCTTACACACACACACACACACACACACACACACACACATTTTAAGTCAGTTGCACCCCCCAGGTACGACGATAGGACCCCTGGATATGGTGACGCGTCCTTTGCACCTCTGCCCCCCCCCCTCCTTACCCACCCCCTCCTTAACACCCCCCCCCCCCCCCCTCCTTACCCAAGCGCGACGGTAGAACCCCTGGATATGATGACGCGTCCGTTGATTTGACCCATGTAAGGGTCACACCGTCTTGCTGGAGACATTGCAACCTACAGTAGATGTTCAGCCTCGGTCAGTTCACCCAGGAGGCCGGAGCAAACCAATGTGATCAGTTTCAGCATCCCTCGACCTTGACCTTACCTGCTGGCGGTGGGAGCGAGACGAGGCTTAGCTGCCAACACCAGAGAGGCGGTCGAGTATGGCGTAGCCAGATGGAGGGGCCAGGCTGGGCACGGCCCGCCCCCGGGCTACACCTTGCACTAAAGCGACACCAGCAGGTGTGACCCACGCCCTACAGGCAACCTGCTTCATCAAGACTTAGCGGCCAGTAACCGTCTCAGTCGCTGTCTTCCCTCCATCCACAGTTATAGGACGTGAATAAGATGAGGGATAGGTCTTTTGTGAAGGGCTGTACATAGAACTGGTTACTCTGTCCTCGTGACGTCAAATGGACGTAACGCACAGGAACGTACCAGGTCACAGAGTCGTCCATAAGCAGATGAGGTCGTGATCATAAGTACAGGTGGATCCTCATTGGTTGATCGAGGGGTCTCGAGTTAGTCATCTGTCACGTCATAACATTACTACGTGGTCGTTTAGCTCTTGTGATCGACATGACGCGGGCGAAATATGCCCCTCGTCAGAGGCCATCTCGGGTGAAGGAAAAAAAGTAAGAGAGTAAAAATTAATCAGGGCCCTTCTGGGGTTTGTAGCCAAGACCCTTTAAGAAAAGAAATGTATAAGAGGGAAAGACGAAAGGGAATTCTACGGTAAAGCCGTCCGAGGGAACAAAAACGTGTTACAATCGACCCTCGGGTGCCAGGATTTCCACACGCATCTGCAGGAAGCAGCAGCCAGACGGAGGCCTCACGTCCAAGCTTTGGTGGTCCGGACACGTGCATCCATCTCCCGAGAACAGTGGCCAACATGATTCCTGTAGGAGGAGGAGAAGACTGCAACCTCACAGTGTTCAGGAAGGGATGCATGGAGAGAGGTGAGGCCTGGAGGACTGGTGGGATAGAAGGCTTGCGATTTCATTCTCTTTAATAGAGAGGTGAAGGAAGAACCACCACGGATATACGAGCTAGACTGAATGAAATCCATGTAGAAATGAAATGGCTGCACACGAGAAAAATAGTCACGGCACCTTAATGGATGACGGACTAGCTAGTAGACCGTAAAGGAGATTTATCAGACGGTGAAAGCATCCGTCTGGTCTGCATGACGAAGTGGGGCACCACAAGGTTCAGTCCTGGAACCCTTGCGAATAGAAGCCACACGTTTTTTTCCTATATCACAAACTTAGTATAGATAGGACTCACCTGCAGAAGCACAAGAATAAGGAATTAAAGCTCAGACAGAGACTCCGTAATGTTTTGCAACATTCAGACAAATTGGTATCGTGTTCGGGAATGTATAGAATATGAGCCTGGATGTAGACAAATGCAAGGTAATGTATTTTGGTGATAAAGATGTTATTTATGTATAAAAGACTTACGGTGACCCATTATTAGATGTACAAGAAAAAAGTAAAGGAAGGACTTGGAGCTGTAGTCAGTAATGAGGTAAAACAGACAAAACATTTCTTAGCTGCAAATGAACAAATTGAAAAGTTTGGTTCTGTATATAGAAATACAAACTACAAAATGAAAAAGAAAATACTTTCTCCTTATAATGCCCCAATCAGACCTCATTTGGAGGACGTACTCCTCTGTTCTGGTTTCCAAACTGGATGAAAGACTCGGAAAGACTAGAAATAATACAACGAAGAGCAACAAAACTTATTCCATCACTGAAAAAATAAACCTTTTTAAAGAGAGTTCCAGATATGTATACTTATTTTCTCTGAGAAAAACAAACATATCTCTGGGCAATATAATAACATTATAACACGACGTAATGACCAGAGATAACATCATGAAGCCGGCGGGGGAGGGGAGGGAGGGTGAAGATAATCATATACAACTATCTAATGTTTTAAAACATTGGAATGAATTATCCCCAGATGCTGTCGAGGCGAAGACCATCGTGACCTTAGAATCATGAGTACACGAGTGTGCTGAATGACACTGATTATAATTTATCAACATAGAAAATGGCCGTCTGAGAAGGCAAATGATATACACGAGATTGAACTGTTTTTGTCCTCAGGTTTGAGCCGCCTTATCGTCTGACTCTTGACCCTTGAGCACAACACAGTACAATCCTCGGGTATGTTGGGCTGAACCTTGCTCTAACCCATGAGAGTTGAAGGCTATGTCATCGTAGCCACAGTGTCCATCTTGTGGTACGGGAGGATCCTACCGTCGTGCCCCCAAAAGTTTACTCTGGCTGTGAACAGAGGTGGCCCTAGCTAGGGATGCTGGGCACCCATGGCAGGAGAGTCATTTAGGAACCCTTAATGGCTTAATGTTGTATTTCAGTTTTATTTTGCTCTGAACGTGAAATTGCATTGAAAGTATCTTAACACAGTAATGGTAATGCTAAATGTTATGAGTGATACCAAAATTGGCGACCATTGAAGTGTAGAGCCCCAAGCAGTCGCCCGGTTTGCTCATCTCCTTAAGACTAGATCTGCTCTGACGAAGGTCTGGGTCTGTGTGTAGCAGTGCTTCAGTACACACGACACTGACAAGTTGAATGTGGTTATATTTGTGATGGTGGTGCTTACATGATTGTATTAAACTTGTCAGCAGTGAAGAATTAATGTGATGTATATTGAACTTATTTTAGTACTGGTTGTTTGTTATAGTTTTAAGAAGATATTGAACATATTTTATGACTTGATTCAAGATGTACACATTTCACAACACAACTGTTTTAGGATATTTTTTGTGACCCTGATCATGTTTGGTAGCAACATAGAGTCTGTATTGTCGTTGGAAAATATGATACTCATCACTGAAGATACAGATAGTCTTCCTTAGCTTTCTAACCTGCTTTAGTTTCTATAATCTATAATCTAGTAAAGATTATTTTGATGTACAGTAGCTTTGGTCTCTTTCTAACCTGCTTTAGTTTCTATAATCTATAATCTAGTAAAGATTATTTTGATATACAGTAGCTTTGGTCTCTGTAACAATTCCACATTTACATATATTTAAAAGGAAATTTCAGTTATAGCAAATTATGTCATGTTTACACGTGCTGACCGTATAGCAGAGGTCATCTTGGCTGGAATGGAGGCCTGTGTCCCTCTTGTCTTTCAGTCGTGGCTTTGATTATAATCCTTCCTGTGGTGTGTGTTGCATCAGGAGCAGTGTGTGTGTGTGTGTGTGTGTGTGTGTGTGTGTGTGTGTGTGTGTGTTGCGACGTGCAACACTGTGGTCATGTCTGGTTGGAATCATTGAAAAGTTATAACTGTGAGTCTCAGGACTTTCAGTCATAGTAACTGTGCTGAATTCACGTCATGTTCTGCTGATGAGCCTTTCTGATCCTTAAGTAAAAGCATCTTGAGTAACTTATGTATATCGACATTTCCTCTTCTCTCCTAACATGATCAAGTTATAGTTAATTCCCCTATATATCACGCCACTGTTTGGTATCCCAACTTTCCTCTCCTTTACGTAAATCCATATCTAGTTTTCCTCCTCCCACTTCCTCCCACCGAGCGTATGCCCTGTCCTGTATTGCCATCATGCAAAGTGCTTAGAATGCACGCGGGCAAGGCGTATGACCCAGCTGGCATACCTCCTCGTGTGGTGAGAGATTGTATGCCTCTCAGCCGATGCTAATTCGCCTCCTGTGTCTGCCAAGAAGACCTGATTTCCATGGATCAAGAACCACTGGTGATCCTCTCTCCTATGTGACTCACCTCTGGTCCTCATCTTTCCTGTGTGGAATTATGGTGAATTTTCCCCCTTGACACTCCTTTCTTTGTCATCAGTGGTTCTATCTTTTCTCTAATGTATAGAGCTTTTCATTCCTGGTGAATCCCATGCGGGAGTCGTCGTTGACAGAGCGACGCCACCCTCCTATCCTGTCAGTAGTGTTGTCCCTCAGGGATCCCTCCTATTTCTAAGCGTCTGTCTCCTCTCCATACATGTTCTTTCCACAGCATCTATCCTTATCCACTCTTGCGCTGCTAATTCCTCTCTCCATACTTTGACTCATTTTCTCTCTCTTCCTCTGTACGATGCCTGTTCTCTTTCTCGCGCTGAACATATTTACTTTCTTCATTGGGACCTTTGCACCATCTGGGAACAGGGAAGCACAAACCGTTTTCATGCAAAGACAATTTCTGCCCGTAACTCTCTCCAGATCTCACTCATTGCCAGATATCTAATTCCAAACTACAACAGTTCACTCTTACCATAATAGAATATGTTATCTTGGAAACCACACATAATGAACATCACAAAATACGCTTCTTAAAACTTGATGGTGTGGTATAGGGGTCGTAATTGCCTTTCCTGTCGCTTATCTTCAGCCACTGCCCTCGGTAGCTGTCTGTATATGTTCTAGCCACTATGGTGAGGACCCATGGCATATACCTGTCTGCCGCTTCGCATTGTTTCTGTATGGAGACCAGCCACGCGAGGATTGACCGTTATGATGCCTCTTTTCGTTGCAGCTTTGGAAGTCTCCTTCTTTTGTCTTTTTCTTCTTTATTCAATCTTTCCATATTTAAGTGTCAGGTCTGCAGATACAGAAGGAACTCTAATTAATCTTAATTCTTTTTCCTGCATTCCTTATTTTTCCTTTCATCAGAGATGGTCGTGATTGAGCTTTATTTTTACTGTATATTTACATGTGTGTGGAGATTAGAGCAACTGTACAATCTTTATTATAAAATGGCGGTCGTGTCTTTTGTCTGTAGACACACCAAGACGGTTTCTAGACGCATGATGATTAATCCCTCTACACAGGTGTAGACGCGCCGAGGAAATTACCGGTCGTGCGACACCAGATCTCAGTACACATTTGATCATTCATCCATTTCTCTGGGAAGACAGAAAGTGCTGGCTGCCGCGGTTGATACATTTTTGGGAAAATATGTTATAGTTGAGTGGGAACTTTATACCGGCAATATGTGAGGTAGGAAGAGGAAAAAAGTCGGGGTAAATGGTTATACCACTGAACAATGTAAGTCCGCCATTCTCCGACGAAAGATCAAGGGTTGATTGTCGAAGCGTGTACTAATTATTGTCCGAGTTAGCTGCCCCCCCCCCCCCCCAGCCTTTCGCAGGAGCCATCAGACGAGGCTCCGGAGAGCCGGTTTCTGTTAATATTTTTGTAGAAGCGTTGTTGATATTTCATGAAACATTAAGATGAAAAACGTGTCTATTTTTGTACTTGGAAGATTAGGATGAAATCTTTAGTGTAGTTTTCAGTCCCATCTGGCAAAGCGTGACAGCTGGGAACAATGTATAATGTGGCGTGAACCATCTGTCTTATTACACAAACTATGTTCCGAGTCTTGAAGTTTTAAAAGCATATAATGATACAGTATGATGCAATCTTGCATTATTCTATGTAGTGTAAGTGCTATCATTGTTTATTATCCCCAAGAAGCAAAAGTAGATGGTAAGATTATCATGGGAAATTATGTTAGACTTTTTGAATACAAACTTTTATACGTCGTGTATGATTCAGTTATCAAGCTGGTCAGGGAACCGTATATGGCATGCTGGTCTGTGCCAGACTGGGGGATGCCTCACACACACACACACACACACACCCTGAAGGACGCGTCAGGATGTGTGGTGATAAACAGTATGACACAGTTCGACCATTCACTTGATCACAGCGGGACAAGGTTTCTTAAAGGAGAGAAGAGAGTGTTTTGGTACTCTCTCTCTCTCTCTCTCTCTCTCTCTCTCTCTCTCTCTCTCTCTCTCTCTCTCTCTCTCTCTCTCTCTCTCTCTCTCTCTCACACACACACACACACACACAATCTCAGAGTGGTACCAAATAGAACTATTCGTGCGGTGTTTTCATCGAGAAAGACACAGTTGACAGTGTTGACCTCACTTTTGTCTTGTCATAACGATATCAGACAGTAACATGAAGAGAGTTAGATGTGTAGCAGATAGTATGATGCACAAAATGATCAGGTCAGATATGACAACGAAGAGGAAAAAAAATACAAAAGGACTTGAATGAAATGTACAGAAAAACAGAAGAGAACCTGATGGAATATAAAGAAAGAAGAGTTTGAGCTACAAATAGTGTTAATCTAAAGGCTATTAACATTGTATTTGTGACGTATTACTTAGTTTCAGTAGAGGAAGACATAGAAAACGAGTCATTATGACCAAGAAAGACATAGAAAACGAGTCATTATGAACAAGAAAGAGAAAACGAGTCATTATGAGCAAAAGATTCCTGTTGTGCTACACTGATACGATCGTGTTTTCAGGCCAAGTAGTGAGTGTGGTATGATAATGAGAACTATCACAACGAGACACACAAAGCTGGAGATAAAACGATCAATGTGGACCTTGAAATAAGAATATTTAACACTCTTACGTCGTTTGGTCGCCAGCCAAATAAGAGGAAATAAACAGATTGGAAAGGATTCAGAACATTTCACAGAGAACGGAACATATAAACGAACATGAGAGGTTGAAATACCTGGAACACAACAAACAAGAAAGAACGGAAAGACACATTGATTATAATCTATGCTTGGCGGCTGACTGAAGCTTCGAGAACAATGTTCAGGGCATAAAAGCGTCTTAGCAAGAAACGAAATCATTAATTCTGAAATCATTCTTTGGGATGTACCAAAACGATATCACATATGATTATACGATAATGGTGAAAAAAGTTGGAAAAACGATTTGATGTATTACCAAAAAGGTAATAGAAACATGAATGGAACAAATACAAAAATGTTTAATAGAAAACTTAATTTTTTTTCATACATATTCGCCATTTCCCGCGTTAGCGAAGTAGCGTCAAGAACAAAGGACCGAGCCTTAGAGGGAATATCCTCATTTGGCCTCCTTCTCTGTTCCTTCTTTTGGAAAGTAATAAAAAGTTGAGGGGAGGATTTCCAGCCCCCCCGCTCCCTCCCCTTTTAGTCGCCTTTTACGACACGCAGGGAACACGTGGGAAGTATATACATGGTTACAAACAGTTCCAGATGAGCGAGGCGGCTGAGAGACTCTATGTTCTTCATCAAGCAAAGATGTACAGTGAACACCATCCGCTAACCTTACCTTCTGACAAGATGTCGTAGGTACTCGTAGGTAGGTAGGTAGGTAGGTAAGTACTCTGTCTCTCATTCCCGCTATGTGTCTTCAGAGTTGAATTTCAGGTTGTTGTGTACCTGTGTGTGTGTGTGTGTGTGTGTGTGTGTGTGTGTGTGTGTGTGTATGTGTGTGTGTGTGTGTGTGTATGTGTGTGTGTGTGTGTGTGTGTGTGTGTGTGTGTGTGGAGGCCACTGTGGTCTGTAGTTGGCCATCATGGTCGCCAGCGTTGTGGCTAAGGAACACCTGAGGAGGGCGGACGCTGTCCCCTCGAGGGCCTTGTAACATGTCTCACTTTATGCCTGTTACTGTGATGATGTCTGGTCTGTATAGTGTAGCACTAATGCTCTCCCTTTCTCTCTTTCTCTTGCAGGTAAGCGAGGAAGTGCAAGCGTGATATTGGTCAGAGATTTCTCGACGTAAATCTTACAACTTATCGCTCATATACGTCTCGCCTCCGATCACCCGCTCATATTCCTACGCTCAGCATCACACACACAGCTTGTCCATCGAAGATGCAGTAAGTGGTCATGTTGGGGGTCGGGTCTGCGTTCACACGCTCTGTGTGTCGTTCTCCTGCCGACGGCGACATTGGCGTGGAGAGAGAGAGAGAGAGAGAGAGAGAGAGAGAGAGAGAGAGAGAGAGAGAGAGAGAGAGAGCGGGTTGCCTGTCGCGGACGAGCCCGAGTCGCTGGGAGACAGGCTGCTCCGCTTTTAGAAGTGGCAGTCATTTGGGGGGGTCAACGGGGACCCCATGTACACGGGTGGGTGAGTGAGGTTAGGGGTGGGGGGAGGAGGTGTTTGTTTACATGCTTGCAGGTGGTGGGGTGGCTGTATGCCTCACCCTCCTGCTGGGGTCATCATGTCTGGTTATATAACAGTCATTGTCTTTGCATAGGATATCATGTCATCAGCCGTGATGATTGCCGTGGACACTGTGATGAATCGCTGAGGACATAATTGTAGTCGTTATATATATATGTATAATTATCATGCAGGTATCAGTCAGTCTTTACAGCCGTGCCAGAGATCATTATCACCTTTCTGGTGATGACCATGGTCATTGTTTGCCCTGTGAGTCATTAAAGACACATCTCTGGTCATCGCTGATGGTGTTAATTACCAGCCAACGTAATTATCGTCATGATTAAGTTTTCCAAAGTTTCGTCGTTGGTTGTAATAACATCATCATCATCATCATCATCATTATCTCTCATCATAATCATGATCATCATAATCATGATCATCATCATTAGTAATAATCATAATACAGTCATCATATCGTCTGTAGATGTCAGGAGAAACGAGATTCTGTTGCTTATCCTCTCCTACAACCTCTTGACTTCCTCTCCCTCTCCTAGTACCTCTTGACTCTCTCTCTCTCTCTCTCTCTCTCTCTCTCTCTCTCTCTCTCTCTCTCTCTCTCTCTCTCTCTCTCTCTCTCTCAGTACCTCTTGACTTCCTCTCCCTCCCCTACTACCTATTGACTTCCTCTACCTCCTCTTCTATTTCTTGACTTGTTCTGTCTCCCCTATTACCTCCTAGTTTCCTCTGTCTCCACTATTACCTCTTGACTTTCTTCTCTTTCCCTACCACCTCTTGACTTCGTCTGCCTCCCTTCTACCCCTTGACTTCTCTTCCCTCCGTAATATGTATTTCCAGTTATTTGCCTAATGCTTTCCCAGGCTTTGCTTAAAGGAGTGTATTGTTAATTCACTTCATTGACAATTCTTTCCAAGCCATTTCGTCTAAGCTCAGTCATCCGTTTCCCTGCTGCTGCAAGTGATGCTTGAAACACTTTTAGCATTTTGGGTGTTCGAAGATATATACCAAATGGCGTCCTAGCCACGTCTCTTCGTTGTATGTCAACTGACTGTTATATTTCTTTCTTGTGTCTCCCCTGATGATGTGATTATTACACGAAAGTGCACTTGGGAACTTATCGTGTTTCATCTTCCCCGTGGACTCATATATATATATATATATTTTTCTTTCGTACTATTCGCCATTTCCCACGTCAGCGAGGTAGCGTTAAGAACAGAGGAATGGGCCTTTGAGGGAACATCCTCACCTGGCCCCCTTCTCTGTTCCTTCTTTTGGAAAATTGAAAAAAACGAGAGGGGAGGATTTCCAGCCACCCGCTCCCTCCCCTTTTAGTCGCCTTCTACGACACGCAGGGAATACGTGGGAAGTATTCTTTCTCCCCTATCCCCAGGGACGTATATATATATATATATATATATATATATATATATATATATATATATATATATATATATATATATATATTTTTTTTTTTTTTTTTTCATACTTTGTCGCTGTCTCCCGCGTTTGCGAGGTAGCGCAAGGAAACAGACGAAAGAAATGGACCAACCCCCCCCCCCCCCCCCCATACACATGTACATACGTCCACACACGCAAATATACATACCTACACAGCTTTCCATGGTTTACCCCAGACGCTTCACATGCCTTGATTCAATCCACTGACAGCACGTCAACCCCTGTATACCACCTCGCTCCAATTCACTCTATTCCTTGCCCTCCTTTCACCCTCCTGCATGTTCAGGCCCCGATCACACAAAATCTTTTTCACTCCATCTTTCCACCTCCAATTTGGTCTCCCTCTTCTCCTCGTTCCCTCCACCTCCGACACATATATCCTCTTGGTCAATCTTTCCTCACTCATTCTCTCCATGTGCCCAAACCATTTCAAAACACCCTCTTCTGCTCTCTCAACCACGCTCTTTTTATTTCCACACATCTCTCTTACCCTTACGTTACTTACTCGATCAAACCACCTCACACCACACATTGTCCTCAAACATCTCATTTCCAGCACATCCATCCTCCTGCGCACATCTCTATCCATAGCCCACGCCTCGCAACCATACAACATTGTTGGAACCACTATTCCTTCAAACATACCCATTTTTGCTTTCCGAGATAATGTTCTCGACTTCCACACATTTTTCAAGGCTCCCAAAATTTTCGCCCCCTCCCCCACCCTATGATCCACTTCCGCTTCCATGGTTCCATCCGCTGACAGATCCACTCCCAGATATCTAAAACACTTCACTTCCTCCAGTTTTTCTCCATTCAAACTCACCTCCCAATTGACTTGACCCTCACCCCTACTGTACCTAATAACCTTGCTCTTATTCACATTTACTCTTAACTTTCTTCTTCCACACACTTTACCAAACTCAGTCACCAGCTTCTGCAGTTTCTCACATGAATCAGCCACCAGCGCTGTATCATCAGCGAACAACAACTGACTCACTTCCCAAGCTCTCTCATCCCCAACAGACTTCATACTTGCCCCTCTTTCCAGGACTCTTGCATTTACCTCCCTAACAACCCCATCCATAAACAAATTAAACAACCATGGAGACATCACACACCCCTGCCGCAAACCTACATTCACTGAGAACCAATCACTTTCCTCTCTTCCTACACGTACACATGCCTTACATCCTCGATAAAAACTTTTCACTGCTTCTAACAACTTGCCTCCCACACCATATATTCTTAATACCTTCCACAGAGCATCTCTATCAACTCTATCATATGCCTTCTCCAGATCCATAAATGCTACATACAAATCCATTTGCTTTTCTAAGTATTTCTCACATACATTCTTCAAAGCAAACACCTGATCCACACATCCTCTACCACTTCTGAAACCGCACTGCTCTTCCCCAATCTGATGCTCTGTACATGCCTTCACCCTCTCAATCAATACCCTCCCATATAATTTACCAGGAATACTCAACAAACTTATACCTCTGTAATTTGAGCACTCACTCTTATCCCCTTTGCCTTTGTACAATGGCACTATGCACGCATTCCGCCAATCCTCAGGCACCTCACCATGAGTCATACATACATTAAATAACCTTACCAACCAGTCAACAATACAGTCACCCCCCTTTTTAATAAATTCCACTGCAATACCATCCAAACCTGCTGCCTTGCCGGCTTTCATCTTCCGCAAAGCTTTTACTACCTCTTCTCTGTTTACCAAATCATTTTCCCTAACCCTCTCACTTTGCACACCACCTCGACCAAAACACCCTATATCTGCCACTCTGTCATCAGACACATTCAACAAACCTTCAAAATACTCATTCCATCTCCTTCTCACATCACCGCTACTTGTTATCACCTCCCCATTTACGCCCTTCACTGAAGTTCCCATTTGCTCCCTTGTCTTACGCACCCTATTTACCTCCTTCCGGAACATCTTTTTATTCTCCCTAAAATTTACTGATATATATATATATATATATATATATATATATATATATATATATATATATATATATATATATATATATATATATATATATATGTATGTATATATATATATATATATATATATATATATATATATATATATATATATATATATATATATATATATATATATTACAGGTAAAAAACATGCCCCACTCAAAATGGTAAAAATTATAAGAAAGAAATGATCAGGACTCTGCAGGTGTCTGTAGACCTGACTCAAAGGAAGAAAAAAGTGATATGAAGAGAGGAAAGTAAATGAAGGAAGAGAAATCCACTGCCTAGCTGGTCGACGGAAGAACGAGTCATCTTAACAGCCAGTCCTCGAGTGGCCGGTCTCCATACACAAACTCTAGGAAGCACCAGCCAAACGTGTTCCTTGGGTCCAAGTCTTAAGGGTAGGGACACGGGCAGACTGCTCACGGGAACAATGGCCAGAATGATGCATGTAGAGCTGAGAAGGAGCAACAGCAACACGGCACACAGAAAGATGAAGAGATGATGGCATGATGAGTAATGATGAGACGGAAGGCTTTGATTCCGTTCTAGTTAACACAGAGGTGGAAGATGAGCCACCATGTCTTCGAGCAGTTTTCCATACTTAGGCGAATAAAACCACTGTGGATATGAAATAGCTGTTGACAAAATAGATAATTACGACACTTGGGAAACAGACTTTGTAATGTTGATTATGTGGGGTTTCCTTGATAGATTGAAAGATAGGGGTCATGACCAGTGGGTTGAATTGAGGTGTTTTCAACTATGAAAACGAATGATTTTTACATATATGGAATGAAATTGCATTTTAGAACACTGATGCTACACACTTCGGAATTGAGAGAAGAATTATGTGCAGTACGAGAAAGTGAACGAGAACTAGAGGGAGGAGGGAGGGGAAAGTTAACTGAAGTATGTAAAAAGGAATTATCAGCATAAGAGTGAGTAGGGTCAGGATTAGAAGAGAGATGAGTTATTGAGAGAAGAAAGAGAGTAGAGGAAAGAAGAGAACCCTGAGGACCACCACTAGTAATGGGAATATAGGGAGGAAGTCGCTTCATCCCCGACTAATCAGATGGAATTGGCCAGAGAAGAAAATGTACACAAGAGGACAAAGAAAAGCAGTGAAACTGAAGGGAGTGAGTTCTGAAAGCAAAGACTTTTGCCACACCCTGTCTGATGCCTCACAGATGTCGAGGGCTGTGACATAAGTTTCTTCAGAATCCCCGAGAGACGATGAGTCACAAATGGGAGATCACCAGTTGACCAAGCAATGCGAGAGCAATGGGACGATTGTTGGAGGGGTTTGGGCGGTCTCCTTTCTTAAGGATGGACTGAACCAAGATATGCTTCCAGTCAGAAGGAAGAGTCTGGGTTTTTAGACTGAGAACGAAACAGGCGAGCAAGGACCGGTACTCGCTCAGAGTTATAGCACTTCGGAACTCAAAGAAGTATGCCATGCCATCGAAGCCACGCTTCTCCCCCACCTGGACCTGGGAGATTTACCTGGAGGACCCTGCTCGAGGAGAATATAGGTGACATTGTACTTTCAGTGGGAGGAAGTGGGATCAGGTGATTGGAAGAAAAATCATCCAAAATTGAGTTAGAGGAAAATATGGTGTCAAAAAGAGCGGCGTTATCAGACGGAGAGTTAGCTATAGATTATTCAGGTCGGAAGAGAGGAGGAAGAGTTGAATGTCGATGGCAAAAATTTTGGTTAAGAACCAAAAAGAATTATCAGAAGACGTCATCACACTTTCGATTTATGAGTAGAATGTTCGACTTTACAAAGTATATTCTACATATAGATTTATGAGAGGTATGTTCGACTTTACAAAGTATATCCTACATATAGATGTAAGTTCATTTGAATATGGAGTCATTTATGTTTTAGTGTAGCCTATGGTGAGGTTATTTTCTTGTGTTCTCTAGAGGTATCTAGCTCACCGTTCTTAAAGAAGCCATACATAGTGACCAGGAAGTTATCATTAAGTATTTGTTCGCGTCTAGGCGGACAGTCTGTGTGTCAGTCTGAGATATATTCCATGAAGTGATTTTCTTGTTCTTGTTTCCCTGTGAAGCTTTTTATTTGGGCACCAGGAAAGATAACATTAGCTACAAGTGTTGTGACTGTTATTGATGAATGGTCAGACAGAAAACCATCTACATTGTCAGAAGTAAGAGTTGTGTAGGACGAGGTAAATCTTATACACCTATCGAGGATCCGTCCGTCCGTAGATGTGAGTTGGTTGATTTTGACTGATGAGCTGAGCGATGTCAAATGGATCAAGGGAGTGAGATTAATCTTGTGTCATTGGTGTTAGTGTAGAGGTCACCCAGATACTTGTGTCGAACATTTAAGCCCCCAGTTAGGACAGTGGGTTCAGCAGGAATATAGCTAGGTAAGTCTGTGTAGTGGAGGAGGTTGTCATATGTACAGGCATATAGTAGGGTGAGTGTAGAGTTACCAACATGTACCTGGATGCTATGACATTGGAATCCTTGGGGCTTTTGGGAGACGAGGGGTATATAAGGTAGTGAATGCTCTACATACATCAGACAAGTGTTAACTGTTTGACGGTCGTAACATTTATAATCAGGTAATGTATGTGTGGGTTTACATGTAGGTCTGTTACTCCTTGACCAATGAGCTATTTAAGTTTTGTATTGATCAACTGGTTTTCAGGTGTTTCATTGGTCTCCCTCTCATCATTGGTGTCACAAGCACCCGATTCTCTTGTATTTCCTGATTATGAAACAATGTTTTGATCTTTTGACTTATGTAGGAGCATTATATGTTCTATGTTGCAGAGTAAACTGCTCACTTAACACCTTCACTTACTCTTAAGGCACACCAGTATATGTGTACAAGTTAACCTTTCCATCGTGATCATGTGCAGCAGGGGTGGGTCCTGTTACCTGCTGGTGCACATCTCTCTCCTCGCTTACCACCTGCACCTTCTCACAAAGCGCACCATTTTCATAGTCACTTCCTACCGGCTGTTGAGCCGGAGGGAGAGGTGGGTTGGGAACGTGCCCTCTGCTTTACAGTCATGTTTGTAACACAGGAGAGACTATGATGACATCAAGATACTACTTACTGTCCCCCAGCAGATAACCTCGATATGGACCTCCAGGTCCCTTGTTATATGACCTTCCCATGCACACCCCTACTGCCTCCTGACAACCCCTACCCACCACCCACCCCTTCTTATGTTACCTCCTGACCTCCCCATTTTACTATCTCCTGATTCCCCCTATTTCCCCTTCAACTACCTCCTGACCCCTCCCCCCCTCTTCAACTACCTAATGACCACCCCTTCCTCTATTACCTCCTGAACTCCTCGTTCCCTTACCCACCTAACTAATTCCTGGCTTCCTCTTCCTCCATAATAACTCTTGGCTTCCTCTTCCTCCCCCACCATTTCATAGCTTCCTTTTCCTCCCCTACTGCCTCTTGGCTTCCTCCTCCTACCCTGTTGCCTCTTGGTTTCCTCTTCCTCCCCTTATGCCATTTTGGGTCCCTCTTCCTCTCCTACTGCCTCTCGGCTTCCTTTTCCTCCCCTTCTGCCTCTTGGCTTTCTCTTCTCCCCTCCTCCCTACCCCTGCCTTTTGTCTTCCTCTTCTTCCCCTACTGCCTCTTGGCTTCCTCTTCCTCCACTACTGTCTCTTGGCTTCCTGTTCCTCCCCCACCAATTCATAGCTTCCTCTTCCTCCCTACTGCCTCTTAGTTTTCTTTCTCCCCTACTGCCTCTTGGCTTCCTCTTCCTCCCCTACTGCCTCTTGGCTTCGTCTTCCTCCTTTACTGCCACTTGGCTTCCTTTTCCTTCCCTACTGCCTTTTGCCCTCCTCTTTCTTCCCTACTGCCTCTTGGCTTCCTCTTCCTCCCTTACTGCCTCTTGGCTTCCTCTTTCTTCCCTACTACCTCTTGGCTTTCTCTTCTTCCCCTACTGTCTCTTGGCTTCCTCTTTCTCCCCTACTGCCTCTTGGCTTCCTCTTCCTCCGTTACTGCCTCTTGGCTTCCTCTTTCTTCCCTACTGCCTCTTGGCTTCCTCTTCTTCCCCTACTGCCTCTTGGCTTCCTCTTCCTCTGTTACTGCCTCTTGGCTTCCTCTTTCTTCCCTACTGCCTCTTGGCTTCCTCTTCCTCCTCTACTGCCTCTTGGCTTCCTCTTCCTCCCTTACTGCCTCTTGGCTTCGTCTTCCTCCCTTACTGCCTCTTGGCTTCCTTTTCCCTGCCGTACTCCCTATCTTGCCCCCACTTCTCCCTCTACTCCTTTTTTTTTATCTACCTATCTTCTCTCTCGCTCTTAACCTCCGTCCTCCCACACCCCACCCTGACACTTGAGCGTCACCTCCTTCCCCCCACACACACCCTAGGCTAACACTTGAGGGAACACTTCACCATAAGTGGTGTAGTTAGGAAGGGCTTCCATGGATGGTGTGTGTGTGTGTGTAGGTGGCGTGAGTGTGGGAGAGCGAGCCGCGCCTCAGCAGGTGCAGGTGGAGCGCCGCGCCTCACCATCATGACGGAGGTAACGTCTCCTTGAAATGCTTGCTTCAGGTGAAGGACCGGAGACCTGGAGGCCCGTATCTCCTCATGGTCCTGACGCCATCCTTGCTACAATCGGTCTTTAAGTACAGCACAACACACAGAAATACAGAGAAATGAAAGACAAACATCGATGAATGATTTATGTATGTGAGGGAAGTTCACTTCTAACCGTCCACCATACAGGCACCACTGCTGTAGGTTACCACCGCCCGTCCACCATACAGGCACCACTGCTGTAGGTTACCACCACCCGTCAACCATACAGGCACCACTGCTGTAGGTTACCACCACCCGTCAACCATACAGGCACCACTGCTGTCATATCCAGTTCATGTCTGCCTATTGTCCTCAACCAACGTGTGTACATTAAGACGTTTTTCATGATATGTTTGCATTGGTCCCTGATGGCCAAGACCGTCCTTCCTGTGGTCTCTGCTGACAGAGACCAGAGGGAAGACCACACTCTGCAGACAGAGACCACAGGGAAGACCACACTCTGCTGACAGAGACCAGAGGGAAGACCACACTCTGTTGACAGAAACCAGAGGGAAGACCATACTGGTGATGGAGAGATAGGTTGTGTGGCTGGCATCGTGCACAAGTTATCACAGGGGGAAAAAAAAACTGTATTACAGTACTTCATCAATAGATCTGTGCACATATAAACTTTATTACTTGATCGATGTGTGCTAATCAATATTTAACTTGCCTGTTACACAGACCACCTTAAAGTATTCTGTGACTGCGAGTTACACAGAGTGTGCGTTAGGATGGACCCTAAAAGTTACCGTGGTCCGAGTCTGGCTGACCTCTGACCTCTGGCCGAGGTTATCCTTAAGGTCAACACAATTTTTCCATGTCGAGCGACCAGAGCGCTGGCTGCATCCAGTAAATATAAGCATACGCCAGGGTTTGGCGGACGTGTTATTGAATAGTTGTTATTTGACCTTTGATGAGGTCATGAGGGGGTTAGGAGGGGAGGGGGGGGGGCTCCTTGGTGGTGGCAAGACCATAGGGAAGGGAAGGGGGAGGGGGGGGTTACAGGTGCTTCTCAACACCCCTTCCCCCAACCCCCTTCCTCCCTCAAATCCACCTCCACCTCCCGCTCCCAGATCCGTCCACCTGCCACACCTGCGTCAGTAGAGACTCTGCTTCCTCACGCCAACATGCACATCATGCAGTCTCTCTCTCTCTCTCTCTCTCTCTCTCTCTCTCTCTCTCTCTCTCTCTCTCTCTCTCTCTACCATCACATCATCATGCACATCATGCAGTCTCTCTCTCCACCATCACATCATCATGCACATCATGCAGTCTCTTCACCATCACATCAACATGCACATCATGCAGTCCCTCTCCACCATCACATCAACATGCACATCATGCAGTCTGTCTTCACCATCACATCATCATGCAGTCTCCACCATCACCTCAACATGCAGATCATTCAGTCTCCATCACATCATCATGCACTTCAAGCAGTCTCCATCACATCATCATGCACATCATGCAGTCTCTCTCCACCATCACATCAACATGCACATCATGCAGTCTGTCTTCACCATCACATCATGCAGTCTCTCTCCACCATCACATCATCATGCAGTCTCCATCACATCAACATGCACATCATGCAGTTTCCATCACATCAACATGCATATCACACAGTCTGTTTCCACCATCACGTCAACATGCACATCATGCAGTTTCCATCACATCAACATGCATATCACACAGTCTGTTTCCACCATCACGTCAACATGCACATCATACAGTCTTTCTCCACTATCACATCATGCAGTCTTTCTCCACCATCACATCATGCACTCTGTCTCCACCATCACGTCAACATGCACTATCATGCTGTCTCTCTCCACCATCACATCAGCATGCACATCATGCAGTCTCTCTCCACCATCACATCAACATGCACATCATGCAGTCTCCACCATCACATCATCATGCACATCATGCAGTCTCTCTCTACCATCACATCATCATGCAAATCATGCAGTCTCTCTCCACCATCACATCACATCATCATGCACATCATGCAGTCTCTCTCTCTACCATCACATCATCATGCACATCATGCAGTCTTCACCATCACATCATCATGCACATAATGCAATCTCTCTCCACCATCACATCAACATGCACATCATGCAGTCTCCCACCATCACATCAACATGCACATCATGCAGTCTTCACCATCACATGCACATCATGCAGTCTCCACCATCACATCAACATGCACATCATGCAGTCTCCACCATCACATCACATCACACCAGTCCACCACCATTGCACATACATGCAGTCTCCACCACACATCAACATCACAACATGCAGTCTCCACCATCAATCACCCCCATGCAGTCTCCACCATCACATCAGCATGCACATCATGCAGTCTCTCTCCACCATCTCATCAACTTGCACATCATGCAGTCTCCCACCATCACATTCAATCATGCACATCTGCAGCTCTTCACCATCACATCATCATGCACATAATGCAATCTCTCTCCACCATCACATCAACATGCACATCAAGGAGTCTCCACCATCACATCAACATGCACATCATTGAGTCTCCACCATCACATCAACATGCCCATCATGGAGTCTCCACCATCACATCAACATGCCCATCAATGCAGCTCTCTCTACCGATCACATCAACATGCACATCATGCAGATCCTTCTCACCAATCACCATTCATCATGCAGTCTCCATCATCACCTCATATGCAGATCATGCAATCTCCATCACATCAACATGCACATCATGCAGTCTCATCACATTAACATGCACGTTATACAGTCTCTCTCCATCATCACGTCAACGTGCACATCATGCAGTCTTTCTCCACCATCACATCAACATGCACATCATGCAGTCTGTCTCCACCATCACATCAACATGCACATCATGCAGTCTCCACCATCACATCAGCATGCAACCGCAGACAGTCTCCACCAGACACATTACCATGCACATCATGCAGTCTTTCTCCACCATCACATCAACATGCCCATCATACAGTTTCTCTTTACCATCACGTCAACATG
The DNA here is from genome assembly GCF_036320965.1 of Panulirus ornatus. Classification (NCBI taxonomy): domain Eukaryota; kingdom Metazoa; phylum Arthropoda; class Malacostraca; order Decapoda; family Palinuridae; genus Panulirus; species Panulirus ornatus. Next base: position 23,935,527 of record NC_092242.1, on the reverse strand, counting down.
CACATCATGCAGTCTCCACCATCACATCAACATGCACATTATGCAGTCTGTCTCCATCATCACATCAACATGCACATCATGCAGTCTCCACCATCACATCAGCATGCACATCATACAGTCTCCACCATCACATTACCATGCACATCATGCAGTCTTTCTCCACCATCACATCAACATGCCCATCATACAGTTTCTCTTTACCATCACGTCAACATGCACATCATGCAGTCTCCACCATCACATCATGCACATCATGTAGTCTCCACCATCACATCATCATGCAGTCTCCACCATCACATCATCTTGCACACCATGCAGTTTTCACCATCACATCATCATGCACATCATGCAGTTTTCACATTCACCTCATCATGCACATCATGCAGTGTCCGCCATCACATCATCATACACATCATTCTTTCTCCATCACATCATCTTGCTCATCATGCAGTCTCCGCGATCACATCATCATGGACATCATGCAGTCTCCACCATCACATCAATATGCACATCATGCAGTCTCCACCATCACATCATCATGGACATCATGCAGTCTCCACCATCACATCATCATGCACATCATACAGTCTCCACCATCACATCATCATGCACATCATGCAGTCTCCACCATCACATCATCATGCACATCATGCAGTCTCCACCATCACATCATCTTGCATATCATGCATTCTCCTCCATCACATCATCATGCACATCATGCAGTCTCCACCATCACATCATCATGCACCTATTCAGCCATATTTCTGTGCTCATGATCTTGAGGAGGTGGGGGAGGTGGTTTGTGGTGATGAGTGGTGAGGGCGCGGGAGCGTGTGTACCAACACCATTGTAATGATGAGCCACAGTACTGGAGTGGTAGTGCTGAGGGGCTGACCTGGATAGTGACACCGCTGGATGGGTGGTGCCTGGATAGTGACAGTGCTTGGTGGGGGGTTGACAGGATAGTGTCAATGCTTGGAGTGGGTGTGCTTGGATAGTGATAGTGTTTGGACGGCGTGGTGCTTGCATAGTGACAGTGCTGGATGGGTGGTGCTTGGGTAGTGAGAGTGCTTAGGGCGGATATGCTTGGATAGTGACAGTCCTTGTGGGGGGGGGATAGTGTCTGGATGGTGACAGTGCTAGGGGAGGGGGGGGATGGGGGATTTGCCAGGTTTGTAACTGTTTGGTAGTTGGTCATGGACGTAGACACATTGCTTGAAGTCGAATTCTCACTGCTGGTAAATATCATGTAAGGGTGACGGCAGTGACCCCAGCTGTGATGGTGTGCTGCTGTGTGTGTGTGTGTGTGTGTGTGTGTGTATGTGTGTGTGTGTGTGTGTGTGTATGTGTGTGTGTGTGGGTGGATGTGGGAAAGGGGTCTAAAGCTGTTAATACATTAGTTTCCATCTTTCCCACACAGCTGCAAATTACTTACCTTTTGAGTGGAGCGCCAGAGAGGGACAACAGCTTATGTACGTTCGTGGAGTAGCAACTAGGCGTCAGTGATGGATTTGTAGAGCCAGTTGTACGAGAAATGATTTATTGAACATAATGATGTATAGTCTGGATAGTTCTACAGGGGTTCTTGGTGTAGCGAGAACATTCTTATTAACGTTTTATGATCTCGCTTATCTCACACGGTAGCAGTTATCTCTGTGTCCGCTGATTGGACAACACACAAGACCACAGTGCTTCGTGAGAGAGAGAGAGAGAGAGAGAGAGAGAGAGAGAGAGAGAGAGAGAGAGAGAGAGAGAGAGAGAGAAAATGGACACCTGATCTCCATCTAGCCCGGGCATTCGTCAAGGTAAACCACAGTAAACTGCCGGGAGGAAGTAGCGAAGCATAACATACAAGCGTGAGAGACGAAGATGAAGCAGAGAATTGTGAGTAGCGGGAGGCTGTACGTCACTCAGTACCCCCCCCCCCCCCCCGTCACCCCGCCTGACGGAGACGTCCTGTCCAGCATGCCAGACTCACAATGCGGTTTTAAAAGCCTCGAGTGTCTTTATGTGGAGGAGTACAGGAAAGCAAGGGTCAGGTTGTTTGAGGATGACACTTTGGCAAGCAGAATGATGGGATCAAATAATGATTGAAAAGATCTACCAAACGACGGATATATGTATACCATCTACAAATGGGTAGAAGTGAACCTGATGGTATTTGACGAGGATAAATATGAATAATTAAGTCATGGAGCAGTTACCTGTGCGCTGATGACGCCTTACGAAGCTCCCTTGCAGGGGTAACTCCTAGTTGCAATATGTATCATGAACGAAACCCTACGATTCAAATATCATATCAGAGAGATAGCACTACTGAGCCAGTTAATGAGTGGTATGATAATGAGAACATTCACAATAAGAGACAAACAGACTCTTATGAAAATGTTTCATGTATACACAAGCAGTGAAGCTGAGGAGTATCGTGTCTTTGGTCTACAAGCAAACGAACAGAAGCAAATAGGTTAAGAGAGGATTCACATGCACTTAACAAGCAGAATCGAGGAGATGGAACACATGAACCACCGTGAAAGATTTTCGAAAGCACTCGAACCTCACAGCCTACAGTCATGATAACTATACGGATAACCTACATACGGCAACAGAATTGAAAGAAAAAAGGCCAGCATGATGAATTTTAAAGGCTTCTCGCCTATGAAAGAACAGAGTTTGCAACAATACCATGGAATACAGGAACAAGTTGTGAGGGAAAGATATGCGAGAGCCACTAGTGATGACAAGGAGTGCTCCCTATACAGCCAGGAGGGCTAAGAAACATGCACGGGACAGCACTAGACACACATTTAAAGGAATCCCACATTTTAGGTTGGAGTCAGTCCCAGATGAACCCAGAATTGATAATTACGTAGCGAGTGGGATGGAGGAGAGGAACTGTCAGTATCCATGAAGCAACGCGTGCGGTGAGCGCTACGCGCTAGCCCTGCCCTGCTGCCTCTTGAAAAAAAACGATCGTGGACACTCTCTCTCTCTCTCTCTCTCTCTCTCTCTCTCTCTCTCTCTCTCTCTCTCTCTCTCTCTCTCTCTCTCTCTCTCTCTCTCTCTCTCTCTCTCGTATGATGTCGGAGGCGTATCATGCCGTGCACCCTCTCCCACCTCTTCCCACGTCACACACTCCTCGTCTCCTCTACTCCTCCTCTCTGGTCCCTCTCCACTCCTGCCTGACTCCCTCGTGTTAATGTATCATCATACATGGCTGGCTCTTGCCATTCTTCGGTCCCCTCATTTGTTCGTGAATGTCTTCGTCCCACTGTTCAACCCACACATGTGGGCGGCAGATGTTTACACATGTCTGATGTGACGCGTGACTGTTAGGCGGAACCTGATTGTGTGGTGGAATGTGACGGATTTTCCTCGGGTTAGGTGACGGTAGGAGTGGTCCTTGTTACGGGTGTGTGTGTGAGACGGTGGGAGTGGCCCTGGTGACGGGTGTGTGTGTGTGTGACAGTGGGAGTGGCCCTGGTGACGGGTGTGTGTGCGACGGTGGGAGTGGCCCTTGTGACGGGTGTATGTGTGACGGTGGGAGTAGCCTGGGTGAAGGTAGGTGTGTGACGATGGTGTCATACATGATCTTGACGAAACACCTGACAATGTCATCTGCGGTCTTGACTACATACCTGACATTATCATATATGGTCTTGACTACACACCTGACACTATCATCTGTCGTCTTGACCACAAACCTGACTGTCATCTACGTCCATGGCTAAATACCTGGCAGTGTCTTCTGTGACCATGACCATACACATGGCTTTGCCATCTGTGACAACGGTCACACACTTGGCTGTGTCATCTTTGCCCATGGCCATACACTTGTCTGTGTCATCTGTGACCGTGGCTACACACCTGGCTGTGTATTCTGTGACCATGGTTGCACGCCTGAATATGTCATTTGAGACCATAGCTACACACCTGGCTGAGTCACCTTTGATTATGGCTACACACCTGGCTGAGTCACCTTTGATCATGGCTATTCATATGGCCATTTCATTTTTGACCATGGTTGCACACCAGGCTATGGCATATTTGACCACGGTTGCAAACCTGACCAAATGTCACCTCGGCAGTACACCTGGTCGAGTCGTATGTGACCACGTCTATAGGTTGTAGTGATGAACTGCGCTGCCAGATGTCAGTTGTCTTGGAGAAAGTACATATGTGAAACCTGATCAAGACTGCACCTCGGTTAAGCACACAGTCCTCCTCGGCTGATGGTGTGGAGGAGTTGAAAATAAAATGTTGTCCCAGTAACAGACGACATTGAAACTATAAATGTAGACTTATTTCAGGAGCGTTCGAGTGGCTGTGTGTGATGAGAGTGTGTGTGTGTGTGTGTGAGTGTGTGTGTGAGGGGAAGGTGTGTCGGCATCTTCACGGCTGACACCAGCCGACCCCAGCCGATCATTAACCATTGTTTGCATGGGAGATAAAGCCTTCCTGGCCTGAGTGCGGGAAGACGTAGATGAAGGTGTTGGGAGCAACATGGCAGCATCCCAAACTGCTGAAGCATCGGCTAAAATACCAGAGCTCGGCCACCGAGAGAAGTGTTTTGGTGGTGTGGTCCGGCGTCCCATTTTCTGTGTTTTGTATGCTTGTGGCGGGAGTGGTTAGGGAGAGGCCAGCAAGTGTAGGTTGTGTGGTGGTGGTGCTGGTGCTGCCGGAGCTCACCACACACACGCGTGTCCCGTGTCTCCTATAATCAAGGTTAACATCTTGCTTCTCCATCTGAGTTACAGCTGAAGTGTTTTGTTCAGTGGAAATGTGTAATCCAGTTGGCCAGTGGAGTGTTCTGTGCCAGCCAGAGTGAGTGTTACGCGCGCTGAAAAGGTGTTCGGAACACTGGCAGATCATGAGTTCTTGTGACGGTGGTGACTTTGACAGCGACACTCGCTACGTGGTGTTGTCCAGGTGTAGCCAGTGGTCACATGACACGGGGTGTACCGTGCCCTGGTCGTCAGTCAGTCATGTTCCTCTGGCAGGGGCCTGACACTTGCCTAGCAGTCGACCACATCTTCCAGGAAGGGCCTGACCGTTATCCATTAGTCAAACACGCTTTTCCAGGAATGGCCTGAGACTTGCCTATCAGTGAGCCACACTTTCCTAGAAAGGCCTGGCTTATTACCCTTAGCCATTAGTCAGACACACTTTCCTGGAATGGTCTGAGACTCGTCTATCAGTCAGCTACACTTTCCTGGAAAGGCATGACACATCAGGCATTAACCAGGCACGCTTTCCAGGAATGACCTGAGACTTGCATATCAGTCATCCACACTTTCCTGGAAAGGCCTGGCTTATTACCATTAGCCATTAGTCAGGCACGCTTTCCTGGAATGGTCTGAGACTTGTCTATCAGTCAGCCACACCTTCCTGGAAGGGCCTGAGACATTACCCATCAGGCTGCCACACTTCCCTGGGATAGCCTGACACGGAAACCATCCTCGTACATCTTCACACTGGACTGTGTCAGCTGGTAAGCTCGTCCCAGCCCTCAGGGCCGAGGTCTGGTGCTGACACACGGTGACATGATGTGTCATGTCTCCCCCACGTCAACAAGCGAAGGCAAATCGGAATACTTTCGTTTGAATAAGCAGGATTTTCACTCATTATATTTTACACACCAGAATGGGTTCATCTCCTGCAGACCACATTATCTTACACATATACAGAAGTGACTGCACGGTGCATACCTATATCCCTTCTACATCCCTCACCCATGTCACTATACATCTCGACACCACTGCTAAGAACCCGATGCACTGCTAACTGTAGGTGAAGAGCAAGGGTGAACATGATGTTATCTTGCCATGTGTTTGGTATATTGGTGGGGTAACACGATATACTCATGGCAGGAATATATCCATGCTTGGGGTATACTTTCACATTGCTGTTGGATGGTCAGGTTTTATGTACTTTACTCGTAGTTTCATCGTCTTTATATCACTCAGGCAACTCCAGTGCTCAGGCAACTCCGGTGCTCAGGTTACACTTTAAGGAAAGTTTAATATTTTGATTTGTTACTTTTACGGTTTACATTGTAGCCGCACACGTGATATGCTCAGGTATACTTAGAGATAATGTTATTTTTTATCGACGCTGTCATTATATATATATATATATATATATATATATATATATATATATATATATATATATATATATATATATATATCCCTGGGGATAGGGGAGAAAGAATACTTCCCACGTATTCCCTGTGTGTCGTAGAAGGCGACTAAAAGGGAGGGGAGCGGGGGGGGGCTGGAAATCCTCCCCTCTCATTTTTTTTTTCTTTTTTTTCCCCAAAAGAAGGAACAGAGAAGGGGGCCAGGTGAGGATATTCCCTCAAAGGCCCGGTCCTCTGTTATTGGCGCTACCTCGCTAATGCGGGAAATGGCGAATAGTATGAAAGAAAGATATATATATATATATATATATATATATATATATATATATATATATATATATATATATATATATATATATGTATATATTTTCTTATTTTTATTTTTATATTGCTTTGTCGCTGTCTCCTGCGTTTGCGAGGTAGCGCAAGGAAACAGACGAAAGAAATGGCCCAACCCACCCCATACACATGTATATACACACACGTTCACACACGCAAATATACATACCTATACATCTCAATGTACACACATATATATACACACACAGGCACATACATATATACCCATGCACACAATTCACACTGTCTGCCTTTATTCATTCCCATCGCCACCTCGCCACACATGGAATACCATCCCCCTCCCCCCTCACGTGTGCGGGGTAGCGCTAGGAAAAGACAACAAAGGCCTCATTCGTTCATACTCAGTCTCTAGCTGTCATGCAATAATGCCCGAAACCACAGCTCCCTTTCCACATCCAGGCCCCACACATCTTTCCATGGTTTACCCCAGACGCTTCACATGCCCTGACTCAATCCACTGACAGCACGTCAACCCCGGTATACCACATCGATCCAATTCACTCTATTCCTTGCCCGCCTTTAACCCTCCTGCATGTCCAGGCCCCGATCACTCAAAATCTTTTTCACTCCATCTTTCCACCTCCAATTTGGTCTCCCACTTCTCGTTCCCTCCACCTCCGACACATATATCCTCTTGGTCAATCTTTCCTCACTCATTCTCTCCATGTGCCCAAACCATTTCAAAACACCCTCTTCTGCTCTCTCAACCACGCTCTTTTTATTTCCACACATCTCTCTTACCCTTACATTACTTACTCGATCAAACCACCTCACACCACACATTGTCCTCAAACATCTCATTTCCAGCACATCCACCCTCCTGCGCACAACTCTATCCATAGCCCACGCCTCGCAACCATGCAACATTGTTGGAACCACTATTCCTTCAAACATACCCATTTTTGCTTTCCGAGATGATGTTCTCGACTTCCACACATTCTTCAAGGCTCCCAGAATTTTCGCCCCCTCCCCCACCCTATGATTCACTTCCGCTTCCATGGTTCCATCCGCTGCCAGAATCACTCCCAGATATCTAAAACACTTTACTTCCTCCAGTTTTTCTCCATTCAAACTTACCTCCCAATTGACTTGACCCTCAACCCTACTGTACCTAATAACCTTGCTCTTATTCACATTTACTCTTAACTTGCTTCTTTCACACACTTTACCAAACTCAGTCACCAGCTTCTGCAGTTTCTCACATGAATCAGCCACCAGCGCTGTATCATCAGCGAACAACAACTGACTCACTTCCCAAGCTCTCTCATCCACAACAGACTTCATTCTTGCCCCTCTTTCCAAAACTCTTGCATTCACCTCCCTAACAACCGCATCCATAAACAAATTAAACCACTATGGAGACATCACACACCCCTGCCGCAAACCTACATTCACTGAGAACCAATCACTTTCCTCTCTTCCTACACGTACACATGCCTTACATCCTCGATAAAAACTTTTCACTGCTTCTTACACTTGCCACCCACACCATATATTCTTAATACGTTCCACAGAGCATCTCTATCAACTCTATCATATGCCTTCTCCAGATCCATAAATGCTACATACAAATCCATTTGTATATATATATATATATATATATATATATAAATATATATATATATATATATATATATATATATATATATATATATATATATATATACACATACATACATATTCGCCATTTCCCGCGTTAGCGAGGTAGTGTCAAGAACAGAGGACTGAGCCCAAGAAGGGAAATCCTCACTCGGCCCCCTTCTCTGTTCCTTTTTCGCCGTTTCCTACTTTTCCTACTTTCCTGCTTCTAACAACTTGCCACCCACACCATATATCTTAATACCTTCCACAGAGCATCTCTATCAACTCTATCATATGCCCTCTCCAGATCCATAAATGCTACATACAAATCCATTTGTATATATATATATATATATATATATATATATATATATATATATATATATATATATATATATATATTCATACATATTCGCCATTTCCTGCGTTAGCGAGGTAGTGTCAAGAACAGACGACTGAGCCTAAGGAGGGAAATCCTCACTCGGCCCCCTTCTCTGTTCCTTTTTCGCCGTTTCCTACTTATGCACAATACCGCTAGGAACAGACGAAGGCATGTCCTTGTTCGCTCGTATCCAGTTTCTGTCTGTCATGTATAATGCATCGAAACTAGAGTTCTCATACCCACAGCCAGTCCCCCACAGACCTCTCTGTGGTTTCTTCAGACCGTTTCATATACCCTTGTTCAGCGTACTGACAGCACGTCACCCCATGTATACCACATTGCTCCATTGCGTTCTATCCCCAGCACGTCTTACATGCTGCATGTTCTGGCCCTAAGCATCCCAAACGTCTTTCAATCCATCCTTCCACCTCCTCATTGTTTCCCCATATTTCTTGTTCCCTCCACGCCCGACATTCATACCCTCTTACTCAGCCTCTCCTCACTCATCCTCTCCATATGTCCAAATCATTTCAGCACACCCTTTTTATCTCTTTTCACATTTGCTCCTTGTATTACCACACCTCTCTTATCCTATCATTTCTTATTCAATCAACCCTCCTTACATTACATACTGTCCTCAGACTTATCATTCCCAACACAACCACCCTCCTCTGTACTTTGTCATCTAGTGCAACACCTCGTATCCATACAACACTGATGGGACGTCTGCACCATCCAACATACTCATCTGTGCCCTCACAGACACTGACCTTTCCTTCCTCACACTCTTCAATGCGTCCAGGAGCCTTTCGACCCCTCACCCACCCTTTGGCTCATTAACTACCTTGGTTCCATTCGCTGCCATTTTCACTTCCACGTATCTGAAACATCTCACTTTCACCAAGTTCTCTCCAGTAAAGCTCACACTCCAAATACCTGCTTATGTCCACCGGTAAACCTGATAACCTTGCTTGTATTCACATTTGCTCTCAATTTTTATCTTCCACACACTTTCTGAAACTTCAAACCAAATCCTGCAGTTTCTTGCTCACCTCTGCCACCAGCGCCGTGTCATCAGCAAACAGCAACTGACTCACTTCCCAGGTCTCCCCACCCACGATGTACGACAGACTTTTTCCTCTCTCCATAACCCATAAACAGAGTAAGTGGCCACGTTGACATCACACACTGCCGCAGACTGACCTTCACCTGGAGCAACTCACCCTCCTCTCTGCCTCCTCGCACACACGCCGTGTTCTCTTGATAGAAGCTCCTCGCTGCTTCTAGTGACTTACTTCGTACTCCATATTTCGTAACAACAACTTCCGCAAAGCATCGCTACCAGTGTTATCATATACTTTCTCCACATTCATAGATGTCACATACAGATCTTTTGTACAAGTATTTCTCTCACTCATTCTTTCAACGCAAACCCCTGATGCATACCTCCTCTGCTTCTGCTGATACCACATCGTTCCTCTCGTCTCATGTTCTGTACATTTTCACCACAATCACAATCACAACTCGCTGATACATCTTACCCGGTACACTCAACAAACTTGTACCTCTGCTTTTCGAACATTCGTTATGATTCACCCTGGCTTTTATACAGCCAATCGTCAGGCATTTCACCATTATCCATATATACGCTAAAAATCCTAATTAAATCGATCATCATAGTGAAGGAATTCAGCTCCAATCCCATCAACTCCCGTCGTTTTGCCACACTTCATCTTAGGCAAGGCTTTCACCACCCCTTCTTTCTTCACCAAACCACCTGCCATGGTTCTCAAACTTCGCATACTTCCAAGCCCAATGCACCCTACATCTGCCATCCTATCCTCGAGCACAATCAATACTCCTAGAAATACTCACTCCATCTCTTTTTCACCCCATCTTTGCCTGTTACCACTTTCCCATTTACCCCATTAACCAACGTTCCCATTTGTTCTCTTGTTTTTCTCACACTGTTTACCTTCTTTCAAAATATTTCCGTGTTCTGTCTAAAGTTTGGTGATGCCGTCATTTGCCCATTTTTTCAGCCCCTGCACTTTCCTCTTGCCTTCCCACCGCTTCCTCTTGTAGATCTCACAGTCACCCGCACTGCTCTCTTGCAGGTAGCGCTCATATACCACTCTTCCCTCATTCATTAGCAACTGAACTTCCTCATCCCATCATTCATTACCCTTTCACACACATCAGCGTCCCACCTTCCTCGTGCCACACACTTCTCCCGCGCATGCTAGCGCTGCTTCCCAAAATACCTTCCGTTCCTCACCCACTCCACTGGTTTCGTTTACTTTCACTATTTTACTCTTCTTCACCCAGCAGCCTCTCTTGGTATCTCCTCACAAAACCTTATGTTGCAAGAGCGCTCTGTTTTACCACCTTCCCACGCATATCATCTCTTTTTTTTCTCTAAAAGTCTCAAAAAACTTTCACCTTTCCACCGAGGAATGATCGGACAGATAGATAGATAGATAGATAGGTATAGATAGATTGATCGATTGATGAAAAAAGAACACTAGTAGTGAGTGTACACAAGACGAAGGCAATGCCAGTGTAATATACGAAAGCGCTTGACACCGTATTTTCCGCTGTTGTGATTTTCCTGTACATGCATATATATATATATATATATATATATATATATATATATATATATATATATATATATATATATATATATATATATATTAAGTTGATTAGTATTGTAGAATGTGATGAAGGATATGAGCAATACCAGAGGTGTTAAGGCTTGAGGTATGCAGTAAGGTGTTGGCAGGGTGCGCGGAGGACAGCTGTGTGGGGCGTGTTCGCTTGTCCTCGTCAGAGTAAGATTCTTCCTTCAGATGATGCGGAGACGTGAGTCCCATTGCTTCAGGCGGGGATTGTTTGTTTGTAAATAGTGTGGGGAACGATGACATAGGTCGCAGTTAAGTAAGGAAGACGTGTGGGGATATAGTAGTGTGGCCAGCGTAGCTGAACTTCAGATCCCCAAGACCCGTATGGACGGTGGTGGTGACCACACACACACACACACCCTCAAGACCCGTGCTGCGGGCCACTCTCAAGACGCACGTAACGCCACACGTAACTGTGGCAGACTCTGATAATGATAAAGATGATATATATAACTGTGATAACTGACCATCACTATTAATCGCTATTGTACTTTTTTTCTTATTAGTCTTCATTATTAAAGTTCTTTATACTCACGTTTTCTTTTTTTGCGTTTTTTTTTCCAGCTGCTTAAGTTAATTACATCTTATGGGTACTATGTTGACAGACAGCTGGGATGTGCATCAGCAATAAAATGTAATGATATTAATGCGGAGATATGGTCCTGTTGACGGTGTGTATGGACGATAATCACCGGATATATTACGAGTTTCTTGGTCTTAAGAACTTACAGAACATATAGACAGTATTTGGTGGTCTATGTTCGAAATATCAAAAAAAAATAGTAGTTATGGTATGTGTGATAATCATATAGCAAGAGCATGGGTGATTAATTGATTAATCTGATTCATATAACCGTTTAAAATTTTCTATGATATTACGTATTTGGACCGAATGGTGAATAATTATATTTAAAAAAAAAAACTATCCTGCACAGACCTTCCTACTGAATTCATTAGATTTTATGGAATTTTAACATTTTCTTCATCTACTTTATCCTGTAGATAATGTCATCTGGTATATCAACAATCAATTGTTAATTTATATTTACATAGGTTGACCTCTTGAAACCACTGATCCTGCATCTAGGAGGCATCAGCTGCCTTGCCTGGTGAGTGTTGTAGTCGTGGTGAGAATGACAGAGAGAGGCAACGCCTGGTGAGTGTTGTAGTCGTGGTGAGAATGACAGTGAGAGGCAACGCCTGGTGAGTGTTGTGGGCCGTGCGCGGAGCGTGTAGTGGGAGGCAACAGGTGGCGGCCGCTAGGGTTACCTCAGACAACCGCACCAGACATGATGGATCTGTACGTCGCTCGTTGATTGTCTCGTAGTTCCAGGTCTTATGTGCAATTCCCAGCGTCACCAACTCCCACAGTTACCCTCTAGATACCTTGCATCTTATCCACTTTCTTAAGCCTGATGTGTGTATATATAGACCCCTGGGTGTCAAACAGGAGCTGGATGGTACTGTTGCATTCTGACGTACGTCTACACATAGCGTCCAGATAGTGAGGTATTTAAGCCCTTGATTGCTCACTTCAGTCGGTCTCTCGTCACCGAGAGAAAGTTCACATGGATTGAAGGTTTACAAATATAACACTGATATTCATAAATGTTTATGGGGCCCTGTCCATGTATTATCCCTGCATGAGGCTGATGTCTGAATGCAGTAAACTCATGGAATTCGTCATGAGAAACAGGACTGTACATCTATTTAGATCATAACGTAACGATACGCAACATGGATCTCGATGAAATTGTATGTCTGACATATAAACTTGAATTCCTTTGAGGTGTAATCAACTAGTATAAGGAAAGTAAAGCTGTTTCCAGGAATAATTTGATAGAGTCAGATGAAAGAATGCAAACAAAAGGTGTCACATGGTATAGTTGGAAATGCATTTCGGCAGATATGGTACTGGTTAACTGGCTGTTAATAACGAGTAATGGTCAAGCCTCAGATTAGCTAGAAGCATCAAGTGGTGTACCGCAGGAATCTGTCTTGGGACCAGTTCTCTTTCTCATATACATTAATGATATCGATGATAGACAGCGTTGTAAGACATCCGAATTCGTAGATGAAACTATGCTGGAATTAAAGTTACAGCAGATATTGATCATATATACAGCTGCAGGCTGACACAGATAGATAGTGGACTCACGGGTGACAAATGAATTTCGATATCAATAGAAACAATGTTTTACACATCATCAGTAGAAATAGTGTGAACTCTGTTGAGCTACGAAAGGTAAATAAGGGCCAAAGACGTGGGTGAGATAATCTCTGATGATTTAGAACTAAGTCAGACACTAATCTCTATGTTTCTGATGTGGCTCATTGTGACAAACATCCTGGAAAGAACCTAGAAGCTTGTTATCCTTTACATTCCTTTGTAATGTTAGCTGATGTAGATGTCAGAATAGAAACGATGTATACAAGTTCAGTGGAATGTTGGTAAAGAGAACAGAACTAGAATTCAAGGACTGGATCAGAGAAGACATGCCTGATATCGTTGGTATAGTTAAAGCAAAGCTTATTAAAGAGATATGACCTGACGGAATTTGTCCAGACGGAGACATGATAACAAGGAGGGGGAGGTAAGTTAAGACAGGAAGAGAGGGACAGATTCTCTTAATACTGGACAACTTTAGGAAAGATTTGCATAGCAGAGCTGATAATGTACAATCCTCCAAAGAATTTTGATGAGACACACGGTTATAACAATGATAAAATCAGGATGGTGGACTAAGCAGCGAGACATGCAATCATGAGGGATGGTGAAGTATTAATAATGGGGAAATTAGACATCTCGTGCAGGGTTACCCCTTGTGGAGACACAAGGTATTAGTCATCTCATGCAGATAGAGACTCGTGGAGACACAAGTTCTTAAAATGCATGTAGGAAAATTACATGATTCCGTCACTGACCCCACCAGAATTAGAGGCGGCTCCTACACCATTGTGTCTATATCTGATCATTGCACGTAGTAACGTGGAAGCAAAGAAGTCTAAGACTTGTTACCCCGGTAAGAGGAAGTGATCGTGTAATTCTTGAGTTTGATTACGTAGTTAATGAGGATATAAGAAAGATCAGAGAGGTAACCAACCAGGCTCATAGAGGATATGGTAATCGTGGCAACTACACCGAGCAGGACAGTTGGCTTTAGAATATAAACCATGAAATTGCTATCAAAAGCTAAACCAATATTCAGTGTTATGAAAGGTGATGGGAAATCTACAATGTCCTCACTAATCAAGGTAGTCAAATTCAAGAATTACATGATCACTTGCTCTTACTGGTGTAATGCAGCTGATGCTTTGAATTTCCTCGCTGCTGTGTGTAAAGATACGATATACAGATGATGTTGGATCAACCCCTTTGATCCTGAGGTGGTCAGTAACATGCTGGTTTAGATCATTTTCCTGTGTATAGTCTCAGAATTTGTGTCTCCATGACTGTCTGTTTGTATGGGTACCTTGAGCTGCATGTAGAGTGGGGAGGCTAGGAAAGAGAGACACAAGGTTCAATAAAAGATGTCAAATAGCATCAGAGCTCAGGGATGTAGTGTGGAGGAGGTGCGTGGAGCACTATAGCCAGCCTGCATTTGAAAGTTAAAGGTGAGCAAGGAATGACAAGATACAAGGGACAGAGAAACTTTAAAAAAAAAGTTTTGGACAGGTCAGGAGATAACCCAAAACTTTCTCATAAATTCACCAGGAGACAAGAATGTCCGAGCGAAGAGTTCTAGAGGAATCGCTACTCAAAGAACCTGCTAGGAGCTGAGTTTTTGAACCACACTCTACAGCTCCAACCACCAGCAAGTTAGAATAGGGAGCAGGTCTTGGAAAGTGATCAAATTGCTAAAAAGATACCACCAAAAGACCAGTAAAGGACCTTGACTAATGAATGCCTTCATAGTTGCTGAAGACGTGTCTGGACACACCTGAGAAACCACTGGATACGTAGACCGGCATGTCGCTGGAAAAAGGCTATAACGTTAAGTGAATTTAACACACAGTGTCATGCCAGTCTGTAAGAAGCGGTGGCGGGAAATGGCGTTGAACAACAGCCTAGTCTCTCTGACGAGTGTGAATCATGAAACACTGGAGAAGACGATTAGAAATCAAGATGGATAGTTCCTCGTTAAGGAGAAACAGTCTAGGTGAGGGAAAGACACGGATGCAGGGAGAGGAGAGGAGGGAGGTCTTATGTAACAACTCTGGTAACTTCCGTGTGCGGATGAGCTCTGTTGATAGGCATAACATGAAGGTGGGTGGAACATGTATCTACACTACTAGGGAGTATCTGAGAGTGTGCCACACGGGAGGCTGGTGAAAAAAACTAGATCTAGGGGCATCAGCATGAGGAAGATTCCTACGATTAGACGGGTTAAACACTGTAGTGGAAAGTAACAAAGGGCACGTGTCAGGGAAGCCATCTCGAAATAGACTGTGGTTGCCATTGTCGTGCATCAGGAATCACTGCTTATCTTGATCTATGTAAACGACTCGCCAGAATGTTTGTACATTATGCCAAGGTCGTGAAGGAAGTAGAAAAGATGATTGCATTACTTTATAAGGGGAAGGGACAAACCTTTATGTATATATATATATATATATATATATATATATATATATATATATATATATATATATATATATATATATATATATCCTTTCTTTCTTTCATACTATTCTCCATTTCCCGCGCAAAGAACAGAGGACGGGGCCTTTGAGGGAATATCCTCACCTGGCCCCCTTCTCTGTTCCTTCTTTTGGAAAATTGAAAAAAGAAAAAACGAGAGGTGAGGATTTCCAGCCCCCGCTCCCTCCCCTTTTAGTCGCCTTCTACGACACGCAGGGAACACGTGGGAAGTATGCCACCTCCCCTATCCCCAGGGATACTTTAAGTTAAGGTAACCTAGATCTTTCAATGATAAATCCCTTAAGTTAGCAAAGAAATCGTTTCATAGAGTTGAGCCCAAACCTCCCATTGACACCAAGAATCTTTTAGTTCTCCCTTTTGATAATAATTTTACTTTACTTCCCATGTTGCTGAAATCTTTTAATGTAAATGTTGCCTTCAGCAACAATGATACTATAAAGAATATCTTAATCAGGAATTCACTAGAAAATTCTCCTGGATGCATTTATAAAGTGCCATGTGGAAATTGTGATAAATTTTATGTTGGGCAGACTGGTAAGGATCTTTCTGTTAGACTTAAGCAACATAAATATAGTATAAGAACGGGAAAAGAATCAAATGCCTTGTTTAATCACGTAAAAACTATGATCATTGTATTGACTGGAGTAATGCCATCTCAGATATTAACTCTAACTCTATTACCACGAGAAATGTAATTGAATCTTCTATTATTAAATACACAAAGAATTATAATCTTAATATTAGTGATGGTGTATACAAATTAGATAACTTTATTGTTGACAAAATTTGTAAAATGATAAGTTTATGAACGCTCGTTGTCTGACTTGGACAATCGCATGTTTACAAAATGGCGTCCAAGCTTCGTCTCTTCGATGTATATCAACTAACTGTTATATTTCTCTCTTGTGTCTCCCCTGATGATGTGATTATAACACGAAAGTGCACTTGCGAACTTATCGTGTTTCATTTTCCCCGTGGACTCATAGGAATATATATATATATATATATATATATATATATATATATATATATATATATATATAGAGAGAGAGAGAGAGAGAGAGAGAGAGAGAGAGCGAGTCAGAAGTCACTGTGCACCTCCCTTTCAAGTTAATTATATCGTAGGATTGCGGGTGCGTCTGGTTCTTCAGTCACTCTTCGTGTGGTGCAGCTGTACGAGACGCTCGCCTGTTGTGCCAGTTTACGAACAGATTTTTTCCTAGCTTTGCATCATGCGATCCGGAATATCCAATACGTTCTCCTCTGTTACTGCTGCCGGATCTAGGTGCGTCCGGGACTGATCCAGCTTCACGAAGCTTGGCAGTTACCCGCTGCACTGCGGTGCGATGCGGCACGGGTGTCTGGATATTTTTTCAGCAGCCTTCTGTTGCCCCTTCGTCTGTGCATTGGTCTCCACTACGTAACACCTGGTCCACCAACAATGCTCAAGCCTCAAGTGACAACAAAACCATTTGCACACTAACGCCCCCTCGTCAGCATCCGGACACGATGCTTGCGTTCAAAGAAACACTGAAGTGATGTTATTACGTGAGGCAGGGACGGGAGGAGGAGGAGGGGAGGAGGGACTTAGGAAGGAGGAGGGTCGGTCACCGTGCGTGTCTGAAGTTAGTAGGCCAGTTGTTGTAACCATAATTGTCTATAGTATATGCGTACGGTGACTTTGGCTTACAATATATATATATATATATATATATATATATATATATATATATATATATATATATATATGAGTCCACGGGGAAAATGAAACACGATAAATTCCCAAGTGCACTTTCGTGTAATAATCACATCATCAGGGGAGACACAAGAGAGAAATATAAGTCAGTTGATATACATCGAAGAGACGAAGCTAGGGCGCCATTTAGTAAACATGTGATTGTCCAAAACATACAACGAGCGTTCATAAACTTATCATTTTACAAATTTTATCAACAATAAAGTTATTTGATTTGTATAGACCATCACTAATATTAAGATTATAATTCTTTGTGTGTTTGATAATAGAAGATTCAATGATATTTCTCGTGGTAATAGAGAAATACTCCAGTCAATACAGTGATCATTGTTTTTAACGTGATTAAACAAGGCACTTGATTCTTGTCCCGTTCATATACTATATTTATGTTGCTTAAGTCTAACAGAAAGATCCTTACCAGTCTGCCCAACATAAAATTTATCACAATTTCTACATGGCAATTTATAGATGCATCCAAGAGAATTTTGTGGTGAATTCTTGATTAAGATATTCTTTACAGTACTATTGTTGCTAAAGGCAACATTTACATTAAAGGATTTAAGCAACATGGGAAGTAAAGTGAAATTATTATTAAAAGGGAGAACTAAAAGATTCATGGTGTCAATGGGAGGTTTGGGCTCAACTCTATAGAATGATTTCTTTGCTAACTTAAGGGATTTATCAATGAAAAATCTAGGGTAATTTAACTTAGATCCAATAGAATGTATCTTCTCAAACTCATCATCAATAAACTCTGGACTGCAAATACGTAATGCCCTGAGGCATTATATTTCTTTTCTTTTTCTTTCATACTTTCGCCACCTCCCGCGTTAACGAGGTAGCGTTAAGAATAGAGGACTGAGCTTTTGAGGGAATATCCTCACTTGGACCCCTCCTCTGTTCCTTCTTTTGGAAAATTGAAAACGGAAGGGGAGGATTTTCAGCACCCCCCCCCCCCTCCCTCCCCTTTTAGTCGCCTACTACGAAACGCAGGGAATACGTAGGACGTATATATATATGGTTATCTTTAGGGGCTTTAAAGAGCAGCGAGCCGTGGTATAAACCCTTGCCCAGACTCTAACTTACAGACCCCCAAAATATTGTGTCTCGGTGCTGCGGTCCAACCATGAAATATGATAACAAATATACGCACAAAGAAGTAAGTGTTCCCCAGGTCTTCGTAAAATCCCTCCCGGGTCTTTCCCAAGAGTTCTTCCTCACCGAATCTTCCCCAGTACCTCATAAGCTGTTCCCATAGTCCTCCACAGGTCTTCCCCAGGTCTTCTTAGATGCCCTCATCTCCTCCCCAGGTTTATCCCAGGTCCTCCCTACATCCTCCTCAGTTCGTCTCCCAGGTCTTCTTCAGGTCCTCCTCAAGTTTTACCTAGGTCCTTCCCTCGGTCCTCTTCAGGTTCACTTTACGTACGTGTAAGGCGATATGTTGAGCACCGAAGAAAAAGTCTCTGGTATCACCAACCCGCGTTACACCCGAGGGACGGGCGGTGCTTTGAAGAATGGCCTCTGGTGGCCGCAGAACGGCCTTGAAGACAACTGAAGTTGGATTTAAACATTTTCCATTTTCTGAAGTACATATGCCAGAATTTGGTAGTGTTGTGGCTACGGTTCAGCTGTGATAAGTAGCTGACAATAACACAAACACTTGAATATATATATATATATATATATATATATATATATATATATATATATATATATATATATATATATATATATATATATATATATATTTATATATATATATATATATATATATTTTTTTTTTTTTTTTTTTATACTTTGTCGCTGTCTCCCGCGTTTGCGAGGTAGCGGAAGGAAACAGACGAAAGAAATGGCCCAACCCCCCCCATACACATGTACATACACACGTCCACACACACAAATATACATACCTACACAGCTTTCCATGGTTTACCCCGGACGCTTCACATGCCTTGATTCAATCCACTGACAGCACGTCAACCCCTGTATACCACATCGCTCCAATTCACTCTATTCCTTGCCCTCCTTTCACCCTCCTGCATGTTCAGGCCCCGATCACACAAAATCTTTTTCACTCCATCTTTCCACCTCCAATTTGGTCTCCCTCTTCTCCTCGTTCCCTCCACCTCCGACACATATATCCTCTTGGTCAATCTTTCCTCACTCATTCTCTCCATGTGCCCAAACCATTTTAAAACACCCTCTTCTGCTCTCTCAACCACGCTCTTTTTATTTCCACACATCTCTCTTACCCTTACGTTACTTACTCGATCAAACCATCTCACACCACACATTGTCCTCAAACATCTCATTTCCAGCACATCCATCCTCCTGCGCACAACTCTATCCATAGCCCACGCCTCGCAACCATACAACATTGTTGGAACTACTATTCCTTCAAACATACCCATTTTTGCTTTCCGGGATAATGTTCTCGACTTCCACACATTTTTCAAGGCTCCCAAAATTTTCGCCCCCTCCCCCACCCTATGATCCACTTCCGCTTCCATGGTTCCATCCGCTGACAGATCCACTCCCAGATATATTTACAGTGACCGACCGAAGGAGAATGGTAAAGGAGACAAACTATCAGACTGCAGGTATTAAAGTAGGATTTATTAAGATTAAGAATAAAGATTTCTAGGAAATTATTTACGGGATACAGTTGGGCAAAACTGGGATATGGTTCTCTGATTACCACACTTAAAGTAAACAGGAAGAATTAATGGAGAAGGTGCAGAGAAAGGCAACAGATCTGACACTAGAATTAAGACAGCTGAGTTACACTGAAAGGTTAGAGGCTATAGATTTAAACCACAGTGGAAGAGAAAAGAGTAAGGGGTGGCTTGATCTCCATCTTCGACTTTATCAGTGGTCTAGTGAAGTGAACAGTGAAAAGTTTTTCAAAATATGGAATACACCAATTAAAGTCCATCACATATTTCTGAAGCAGGAGACTTTCTTATTAGATGAATGGAGAAAAAATACAAAATACAGAAAATAAAAAAAAGAAGTTACATGATATGTTGAGAAAATTCAATTGTATAAAACTCCCTCCCTCTTTACTGTACAAAGATATATATACAAGACAGATAATTCACAGACATGACCAAGACATTACAGGCACAATTACTTACCACCCTTCAGCACTTATGATGTAAATAGTTGAAGATGAATTTAAAAGAAATCCTTTGTATTCCGCATTGCCATCTGCTTGTTGATAGACTTTGAAAAAGGGATTTATATTACAAGACGTCGATGTACATTTGTGTTTTGAGACGTGATAAAGTGACCCAAGGTAGTGTGTATCACTAGATATTTTGTTCGAATGTTTGCTGTGGTTTGAGCCATTTAGTAAAAGTTTGCCTCGATAGATAAGGTATTTGCTGATCAGCCCCACTTGAGATAAGAATTTCATAAGGTGAAAGTTATTTTCATTTTCTTATCAGTATTATGGATGAATATGAAGGTTCATGTGAAAGATAACTGTCATTGAAGCTACAGTGATAACGTTAAGAATAGTGTGTAGTGTGGGGTCAAGAGTGGATAGGCCTGGAGAGCGTGAGGACGCGTATGAGGAGGAGCAGCTGCTGGACACACACAAGCCAGGATCATGTACCGCCAGGTCAGGATGCCCAGGGCCCAGCCCCCACCCGACTTCGCCGACGACTTCGACCTGGACTCGCCAGATGCCGGGTTTGGCGACTCAGTAGCCCACTGGTTCACCGGCGCCATACATCAGGCCAGGTGGAAGTACCAGGTAGGACATGAGAGTGCTGGCAGGCACCAGGCAAGACAGGGTGTGTGTATTTACTCCTCTCCCCGTTCAGGACGAATAGATTATAGATTATCTATTTTGCACTATACGGGGAGGGAGTTCTGCACCCCTGGGGCCCCACTTGTGTGTGTATGAGTGTTTGTATCCCCCCAGTAATCACCCCACCCCAGCGTTTACCCTCCCTGGGGTCAGACCCGTGTTCTCATGTTCCATCGGGAATTAATGAGGAGTTGTCGTGTGGGTGGTGATGGTTGACGCTACATGGCCTGTCCTCCCTCACACACGGGGAAACATTCAACGCTTCTCCCGCAGCTTTGTGACTGAATGATTGTCCTTCTGGTGTCAGGAGACACTAGGTACCGCCTCAGGCATAGGTGGACGACAAGCAACGTCTACCCTTGCCAGACAGCCTCACTGGCATGACCCGTGCAGTAATAGACTGGTTGACGACAGACACAGTTTAATGATCCAGAGTAAAAGTTAGGTTCTGTTACTGGCCAGAGGTGCACCACTGGCTGTTCTCCAAGTCAAAGGCCGACCTGGGCGAGCCTCTCGCACGACCAGACCACAGGCCGCCTTATTTATGTTAGCTGAGACGGCACGGGCAACAGAGGCCCTCGTCAAGGTCATCTCATTAACGCTATATATAATATATATATATATATATATATATATATATATATATATATATATATATATATATATATATATATATATATACTAGCCTAAGCCAGGTACCCAATTATCGACCAACCCCGAGGGGAGGATGAACAGCTGTGTTGTTTGTGGACCTGCTGCCGCTCTGTGTTTGTCCTTGATCATTTTGTCTCCACATTTACTATAATACACTATGTCATTCGGTCATCGATGCTGCTGTGGTTTGTTGAATGACGTTGAGTCAAGTTTGGCATCGTCCGCAGGTAGGCGTCAAGGCAAAATGTTAATTATACGGCCACCAAAGATACAGTGTGTTATGTTTGGTGAGGATCAGCGGGACAAGGCAGGTGGGTGGCGGTGGCGGTGAGGGCTGGTGCAGACGAGAGGGCTGGTGGGTGTGGTGGTAGGGGAGTAGGAGAGAGAGAGAGGAAGCTGTTTCTCATGGTGCTCACAGCTGAGCGAAGTCAATGAATGCTGGATTATGTTGCCTGCTAATGTTGTAACAATAGATTATGCTGCCTGCTGGTGTTGTAACACTGGATTATGCTGCCTGCTGATGTTGTAACACTAGAGTAAGCTGTTTGCTGATGTTGCAACACTAGATTATGCTGCCTACTGATGTTGTAACACTAGATTATGCTGCCTGCTGGTGTTGTAACACTGGATTATGCTGCCTGCTGATGTTGTAACACTGGATTATGCTGCCTGCTGATGTTGTAACACTAGAGTAAGCTGTTTGCTGATGTTGCAACACTAGATTATGCTGCCTACTGATGTTGTAACACTAGATTATGCTGCCTGCTGATGTTGTAACACTAGATTATGCTGCCTACTGATGTTGTAACACTAGATTATGCTGCCTACTGATGTTGTAGCACTAGATTATGATGCCTACTGATGTTGTAATAGAATACAAATATTTACACACACTCACTAACAGACCAGATGAATATTACCAGTCAGTTAATCTTAGCAAGTTAAGAAAGATGAATTATGTTACATCTGTTTTCCAGGTCACATCGTCACAGGCAAAACTGATCTTGTGTTACGCATTTCCTTTCATAAGAATTTCGGAGGAGATAGAAAATCTGCCATTTAAAAAGGGACGAGTTACAGGTGTCATGAAAGACATGAGGGTGTAAAGAGTTTCAAAGCTTCATGATATGGTGAAAGGAATGTTTATCAAAACGGTCCATGCTTGAGTTGTCAGCGTCCATGCTATGATTATGTGACGTAGTAGCTTTCTGAGTAATATGTGGTCAAGTTAATGCTGGGGGGGGGGGGGGGGCACACAGGCAGCTGGCTCTCGGGAGCAATATATCAAAGTAATACTTATAGGAGAGGGAAATTGAACCAACACTGCAGTGTGAGGCAAGTGGGTCAAGTTGTGGGGTTCGACTGGGAGATTTGATAACTCGAACTGTATTAGGGGCAACTCTCTGCAGTACGTATGTCGAGCTAAAACCTCCCTACGTGCAGGAGGAGTACGCTGTACTTGACGGGTCAGTATAAGTAAAGCATCTGTTCAGAAGAGAAGAAATTAAGACATCTAAGTAGGACTTTAAGTACCTTAGACGCAGACTTAGCTATTTGTATAATATGAGGTTCCCAGTATGTGTGTGTGTGTGTGTGTGTGTGTGTGTGTGTGTGTGTGTGTGTGTGTACGAGTAGGAATATAGGAAAGCGATTGGTTCCCAGTGAACGTCAGTTTGCGGCAGGGGTGCGTGATGTCTCCATGGTTGTTTAATTTGTTTATGGATGGAGTGGTTAGGGAAGTGAATGCAAGAGTTTTGGAGAGAGGGGCAAGTATGCAGTCCGTTGTGAATGAGAGGGCTTTGTAAGTGAGTCAGTTGTTGTTCGCTGATGATACAGCGCTAGTGGCTGATTCGGGTGAGAAACTGCAGAAGCTGGTGAAAGAAGAAAGTTGAGAGTAAATGTGAGTAAGAGCAAGGTTATTAGGTTCAGTGTGTCTGAGGGACAAGTTAATTGGGGGGGGGGGTTAGTTTGAATGGAGAAAAACTGGAGGAAGTGAAGTGTTTTAGATATCTAGGAGTGGACTTAGCAGCGGATG